>NW_020955534.1:169370-289836 GCF_003031625.1 Empidonax traillii
TGCTCCCTGGGCTTGCTCATGGAGTTAGAGGGCTTTTAACTGTGTTTGTCAGGAAAGATCCAACAGCACAGCTAAGATAGGGTGACAAAAATGCTCAGACAAACCAGCTCTGCTACAGGATGATGGACAGAATAAGGGCAGCCAAGAAAGTGGAATATTGTGGATGTTGAGAAGTGAATAAAGCCATCTCTAAACAGCGGAAGAAACCCTGTGATTGCAGACCCCAGTTTAGAGGAAGTTTAACCACTCCAACATCTGCTGTGAGAGCAACATGGAGCGGGGGGAACAAAAGTCAGGTTTCTCAGTGCATCGAAGATCATGTTTTTAGGTGGTGATGAGACAAGGTAAGAGTTCAAGGTCCCAGAAGTGAAGATGACAAGTAACAAAACCAGCCTGCTCACAGTTTGTTCAGAAGACTGATCTGATCTGATCTGTACAGTGCTATGGGGGAGCCTGAAGAAGCAATGGCTGACCCTCAAGGACAGCTTCCCCCAAGCACAAGAGCACAGTCCACCCCAACAGGCAGGAAAATGAGCAAATGCAGAAGGACAGTTTGACTGGACAGAGAACTTCTGACTAAGCTCAAAAAGGAAGAATCTGGGAGTTCAAACAATGACTAGGTACATATGAGGACTTCACGAGAACTGCGTACAGAGATCAAACTCCTGGCTGGCTCAAATCTGGCTGCGGATGCAAAGTACAACAAGAAGGGCATCTGGTGCTCCTGTGAGCACAATGGAAGCAACAGGCCAAGAAAACTGCTGTCAGATGCTGAGCAGGCAGGCAACCAAGCTGACCAAGGACACAGGAAGGGTTGAGGTCTTCAATGTCTTCCCTCACTTCAGGCTTTACCATCGAGGTCTGCTGAGGCCTCCCAAGTCCTTGTGCCTCACAGCAGAGCTTGTAGGGAGAAAGTGTCACCTGTCAGGGCCCCCAGCAAATGTACCCCCTCCTGGGAGTTTGGTTACCTGGGCTCAGGGCCAAGGTCAGCTGGTGATCTTGGGGACAGCTTTTCCAGAAAGCTCTAGTGGAGGCACCAGCAAAGGCTTCTCTTCAAGCTGCAGCTCTCCCCTTTGGCCCCTGCCTGACCACAAAGCTGCCTCCCGGGGATCCACCTGCCTGACCCTGGGTACCTGCCCTCGTGACCAGGTGACCCTGCTGCTCCCAGACACTCACAACAGCAGAGAAAGATGAGGTTAGAGACTGCCTTAAGAAAACTGGACACACAAAACTCTGCAAAGCCAAACAGAAGGATCTGCTTCTTATCATTTTAGGAAGGTCGTATCAAGCTGGGAGGTGACTTATGACTAGAAGAGGGCAAATGTCACCTTCAAGACAGGAAATAAGGGAGCAAGAGGCTAGTCAGACTTGTCTGTCTCCTCCCAGTGTCTCAGAGGACTGTGGAACAAATCCCCACAGAGACCATTGACACACATGAAGGTCAAGCAAGAGACTAATAACAAACAGGAGACATGGATCCACCAAAGGCAAATGGTGCCTGGTCAACCTGACTGCCCTCTCTGATGAAATTATTTGCTCTGTGGAATAAAACTCCTCTCTGCAGGAAAACTGCCTGCACCGCCAGGTTCAAAGGTCTACAATCTAACTACTGGCTGGTAACAAAAAGCTACCCACAAGAGATGAGAGCGGACAGAATTAACATCTTCATCATGACAAGTGCGACAGTACAGAACACTCCTTCCAAAAAAAAATCTCTGCATAAGACCAAACCGGGAGGTGAAGTCCAGAAGCCTGGGAAGCAGAGCTGTAATTTAGATGGACTATGAGCTGGGAGAAGAAGGGGCTGGCAGGAACCAAGGACGTTCATTCAACAAGGGCAAGGGTTGTGTGCTGCCCTAGGGATGGGGAACCCCACACAACAGGACAGGCTGGGAACAAACTGGAAGGCCACAGTTCTGCGGGAAAGAACCTGAAAAGTCCTGGTAGACAAGTACAACGTGAGTCAGCTGTGAGTCCTGGCAGCAAGGAAGACTTGTCTCAAGCTAGACTGAAAAAAGATATAGAAAAGACACAGCCAGACTCAAGAGACTAAAGGTAATGACCTCTTACAACAAGGAAAATTCCAGTTTAATGTGAGGAAAAATTTATTCACCTTATGAGAGGTCTACACCGCAACAGTGTCACACAGGGGTGATGAAATGGCCACCACTGTACATTTTCAAAACCCCAGTGGGCAAGATCTTGAGCCACCTTCCTTCTGTGAGCACCTCATGAGGTGCCCTGCAGTCCAAATCTCTGCTTCCAGCAGCTTCCACTGATACCCCTTCTCCAAGCCTGGGGAGACCTGGCTTCTTTAACACAACTCTGTCAAATGTTTTCTGAAAATTTGGTTATACCTGTAGCTTCCATCTACCCATGCACTCAGAACTCCTGGCCATTAACAAGGTGGAATTTCCCTGCACAAAGCCATAGTGATTCTGTACTTTCCACTAAGCAGGGGTTTTGTCCTTCATAACTCCACCATCTTCTTGCTGTGAAAGTCAGTCATATGCATGGTGTTCCCTGGGTGTCCTCTGGAGCCCACCTTTAGCTCTAACAGTGAAATCAAGGAATTAACTGAGCTTCTTCATTATACCATATAATTCCCTCAGGTGCCCCTTCCACCACCCTTGACCACTGAGCAGCCCCACACAATCACTGCCTGGATTCCTGCTCTTGATGAATTTGGAGGATATATCACTCCTGGCTGGAGCCTGCCGTCCAAGGTGCTCTTCAGCTTCTTTTTCACCCTTTTTTTTTTTATTCTCATTTTACATTTTACCTGCCATGGTACACATTTTCCTGCTCTCATCTGCCACGCTTTCCTTTTTTAAATGTTCATCTCTTCTCCATGATGGCTTTTTAGCTTTCCCATTGAGCCATGCAGGGATATTGGAGAGGACATATACACCAATTTGTTTGCTTTCAAATAGTATATCTTGGTTTCTGACACAGAATTTTTTTAACAGCCTCCAAGTTCCCTGTAGGCTGCTTATTTTCAGGATATACCTTTTCACAATTTGGGGGATTTTTAAACTACTTGTTTCATTTTTAGGTATTTCGGTTTCTTGAAATTGAATATCCATGTGCTGGATTTATTTTGGCTGTTGTCCCTTTCTATTCAGTCATATCTAATTGTACTGTGGTTGCTACAAGCCACCCCACTACTAGCCTGAAGTTCATAGGATCGACTCTTGTTGGTTCTCTGAACCACAACACTCCAAAAAGGAACTTCTCCTGACTGTTTAAACTGGGTTGCTGTAGGAAGCCGTCATTTACTGAGTGCATTACTTTCTACTTCACATCCTGATGAGGCACAGAGCTGCTCTTTGTCCAGGCAGCTGGAAGGTTCCACTATAACTACCCATTCATAAACCCCTTCACTCACAGTGGCCCTGTCCATTCCTGCACAGCAGCATCTCCAAAGCCCAGGAAATCCTCCTTCCATCATCTCCCAGAGACTCTTTGTACAGCACAGACAGCACCAGCCTGGGGTTACTCCCCACGGTCACCATCAAATAATTGCTATGATCACAACACCTAAAACTAGTTAAGTATTATTGTGCCACAAATTACAAACCAAGAACAAACACATCCTACTTGGAATTCAACAACCCCAAAATTTACAGATTTAGACAGTAAATGATTTGTTTCTTGCTACAGCTCGCTGAAAAATCATTTCCCTTCTCTGTTCTTGGCAGGTCAGCCAAGTTTCATACAAGAATGAATACT
This sequence comes from Empidonax traillii, assembly GCF_003031625.1. NCBI lineage: Eukaryota > Metazoa > Chordata > Aves > Passeriformes > Tyrannidae > Empidonax > Empidonax traillii. The sequence goes on from NW_020955534.1 coordinate 173,103, forward strand.
CACAAACAGCAGCACCATCTCCTCCACTGGGTACAATTCTGTCCAAATAATGGTTCAAGACCTTTTTTTTCAAATCTACCCTAAAGGTCCCATTTCTCCCAATTCTATATTTCTTTCATGTTAGTTCACGTCCTCTTCAGTATGAGCCATAACTAACATGTGCTACCAGCGACCAACTCACATGCAAGCAAAAGGTCTCTGAGTTATCCCGACTATGCTGTTATTTTTTATAAAAAAGAAGGTGCTGTTATTTTATTTACTGTCAGTGCTCCCTGCTTACCTATGCTCCAGGCCAGGACAATCGACAATAAAGCTACATTCAAATGCACAGAAACAGTACAAAGTTTCTACAGAGAGCCCAAAAGCTACTGCAGCCAGGAGGACAAAACCTTCACAGCAGAAGATACATTCCTATTTCCTTTCTCTTCCCTTTTGGCCTTCCATCTCTTCCCTTTTCCTTTTTTTCTCTTTCATGCTATTATTTATTTGAATTATCTAACTGCCAGATTAGTCATTATTTATCTCTTTATATTTAGCTCACATAAAATATTTACAGTTCACGAGTACTCAATATATTAACTTCTAAACACAATGACTCAGTCAATTAACAATCCTCTCCTCCAGAAAACAAAAATATACTTCTGGATAAAGCTTTCAGTCTTCGGAATATTTTACTTGAAACTTCTTGTTTACTATACAGAGAGTTTCTGCTTCCTGCATTCTTCTAAGTCTTCCAAACACAGAAAAGCAGTGCACTGAGTAACCCAAAATGGATCACTACTTGCTGATACAAGCAGTGAACCTCTGGGTTCATTCAGAAGCAGCACCACCACAGGGTAACTAAATCTTGGAATGGTTTGGTTTGGGGAGACCTTAAAGACCATCTCATTTCACTTTCCTGTCACAGGCAGGGACACCTTCCACTAAACCAAGTTGCTCTGAGCCCCATCCCACCTGGCCTTGGACACTTCCAGGGATGCAGCAATTCCAAACGTATGTGCAACTTCTGCCATATGCACAAAAAATCATCAGAAGGCCCTGAAAGAATGGGACAACACACACCAAAGATATAGAAAAGGAAATGTGGCAAGAAAGGTCTGACATTTCTGCACATTAAGCAGCCGTGTTTGAGTGTTCCTGATCACAGGGTCTCTCTCAGACTATTTTACCAGATTCAGCCAAATGGCAACTGCACCTACTGCAAAGAGCAACAAAACAGTCAGCAGGGCCTGACAGAGCCAAACAAAAAAAAAAAAAAAAAAAAAAAAAAAAAGGGGTGTGGGGTTTTTTGAGATGTGAGACTGTTTTCTTGTTTGCTTGGTTTTAAACTTACTGCAGTTCCTGACTTGCAGCTTTTAAGGAGAAAAGAAAACAAGGAGGTGAGTTAAAGAGAAGCATCAGACTTCAGGGTTCACACAACTGTGGTCACATGAAGAGACTCAAACTTTGTGTCTGCACCTTTCCATGGCATGTTTTACTCTTGTCAACACTTTAAAAAATCCCACAAAAAAACAAGAATGACCTACACCGCTTAAGGCATCATATAAACAGGTCCTCAGACCTTCTGATATGTGTCAGTGTGGTTCCAGGAGAAAACAAACAAGATCAGGAAGATATCTTCATTGCTACAAATATATTTTCTTTAGACATTGGCATTGAAAATTAGGCCCTAACCAGATAACAAATAAATCCCAGCAAAACCAGTGCTGTGTCCTGGAGTGCCTGCTGGCTGCACAATGAATGCAGGCAGAAGCACCACCTGGTCATTGCTCTGCCAACAGGTCGAGCTGTGGCCAGCAGTAAGATCATTGATTTCAGCTGACACCCATTGCAAGGAGAATCACATTATGTAAACTCCTGCAGTGGTAATCCAAGTGTGTTTAACCCGACACTCCATCAACTCAACAACCAGGTTTTTTGACCACTGGGACAAGAAAGGAGCGCAGGACAACTCACTTTCACAGCCCTCAGGGCTCCGTCACCTGCGACCAAGGGCCCATCCCCAGGGGGCCCTGGGCCAGCGAGGGACAGTCTGGGCAGAACCAGAGGGTGACAGACACCTTCAGGCTGAACAGCAGCACGAGCAATGAGGGTCTTCTTGCTTACCAGGCAACCTTTGGGACAAACAGCCCACAGTGTTTTCTGCCACCTTTTAGCTCCAAAATCTGTCACTATCAAGACCTTCCCCAAAGGGCTCTCATCTCTGATTTGGGCCTAGTCTGCCAAACACGAGTCTGCTTTTTACTTCCCTCATTGGAGAAAGAAGCTGCATGACATACATTGGACCCTGCCAGTAGTTCAGCAAGAATTAACACTCTCAGTAAAGACCAATTGTATTTGGTTTTTTATAACCTCAGTCGCAAAAAAGTAATTTCCTTCATAAGAGAAACTTACATGACAACTCGGTGCTGGTTTTTATTCAGCACAATTCTTTAGGTGTTGATGGCTATCACACAGATTAGTAATTCACTGAATTACTGTAATTGCTTTTGCTACCTTGTAAAGTGCCACCAGCAGTGCCACCATTGACTCATGGGGACTTTCGGGCTTTCCTCAGGCCAGTAAGGGGGAGTATTTCATAACTTTTTTTTTTTAAGGCTTGGCATGGGAGCGAACTACTGGGTAAGAAAACAAACAAACAAACAAACAACAATGAAAAAATCCCAACCACAAAACAACCAGCCAATCAAATCCCTGCACACACACCCCCCACACACAAAAAATGTAGAAAAAGAAGAATTAAATCTCATGTGGTTTTGTAGTTCTCCAGAATATCAGCCAAGCTAATGAAGAAAAAGTGAACCCCTATAATTTTATAATCCTTTTATCTTCTAGAAAGGCCAGCTCCCCTTCCTGTATCCCAAAAGTTCTGGATCGACAGGAGATGGGGATTTAAAATACACAGAATAATCAAGGCAACAGCTTCTGAAATTTCAAGAGCTATTTTAAAGGTATGGAACAAAGACCAGACATACTGCAAATGGGACCAGACTTGTATGTGACATTTCAAAGCCCTGAAGCAACAAGGTTGTTTTCTGTGACAGCGTTTTCCGCAATGGGTAGATGAGAACAATTAAGCCTTTACCCAAAGAGCAGCATGAGGGAATCTGAAGTACAGAAACCCAGGTTTTTTATCCAGAATACTTCCATGCAGTTTTGAAAACAGCTTCTATGTTCTCTTCTGCTCTGAAGAATAATTAATCACCTGCTGTTTAAAGTGAATCTGGTCTTGAACATGCATTGTTCTACCCCAATCATCTGAAACTGGTCATATTTAAGGAAGAATTTCTTAAGCTCTCTCAAACAGAACAGGAAAAAAAACTGTCACAGAAAAGACATTAGTATGAGACTAATCTGTAAAAGCTCAGAAACTGAATTACACATGATAGGACAATCTGTACAGAAACAGAAACCATCACCCAAGGTTTAGAGCTGCCACACACTTTATGTGACGTTCCAGCTGGTGACTCTCAGAGAAACAGCACTGTCAGTATTCAAACACAACACACATTTCAAGACACAGAATGAAGCTCCTGGGATGCAAGAATAGCTCCGTGGTCAAGTCTCAATCCAGGAGAGAGCCACATTCTGCAGAACTGAACTGTTCCATCACCTCTGAAATTAAGCTAGTCACACCTTTAACCCCAAAGAAAAGTTTATTGAAGAGATGGAAAGAGTTCCCAGTCAGCTCCATCTCAATACCAGACTATTTTTTGAAGTACAAGGCTTGTTTTCCAGTCAGCTTGTTCAGTTGCAGGACTGAGTGGTGACAGCCTGGAAAAGACAGGGCAGCGACTGGTGTGAATCCCAGGGACACCATACCCTGGAGAGGCTGCTGTGGCACAGCACTCTCCTGAACATCAGGCTGTGTAAGGCATCAGGAGGAGACCTGAGATCTGCCCTCACTGAGGCTCTGGAGGTGGCTGCAAGAACGGTAAAGGATTTGAAGTTACTCCCCTCAGGTGCTGGAGTGCCTCCAGTCACGGCATCCACGTGAACCAAATCCCAGAATCACTGCTAGAGAGGGGCCACCAGAGAACACTGGAGAGGACATGCTGCTTTGCTGCCCTTTAACCAAATAAATGAAAAAAATTCCAGGTAAACTAGGATGAAAGAAAGAGAATAAATCACAGATAAGACAAAGCAAGAAAAAGCTGAAAAAGACCTTCCTAACTAACCAGTGCACACCACTGGTCATGGCATAGGGGATAAAATCACTCTGGAGCTCCTGCAAGAAGATGCTCTCTGGAGGTGGGTGGTCTGTAGATGCTGCCTGGTGCAAGAACATCCATAAAATACTGTTTGTTAAGTCCTGTCACAATTCCATTTCAGGCTCAGAAGTTTCCACACATCTCCATTCTGACCTTTCAAACCACGGGGTTTTGCAGACCCAATACAAGTTTTATCAAACATCCATTTTCTAAGAGCAGCTTTCAGGGAAAAAAAGAGCAGAGATTTGTGGGGAGGGAAAAAAATAATCCTACTCCTGCTAACTGAGAGTACAGGCATGGGGTTACTCCTGTCCCAGTGACATATCTGCCTTCAGTGCCTCCATGTAGAGCATGACTTGCACCCAGGAACACACTACTTGCCCAGCTTTTCATTAAATTAAAATATTTCAGTATATTTTATCTAGTTTTATGTTTAGCCATCTATAACCACCCTTCAGTACACAGAACTTAAAAACGGTAGGTTAATCTGCAGCAGAGGGGCTCAAAACCATTCACACAAACACATGGAAATCCATTTATAAAGTGTCCTCCGACATATTCACCTCAAAAGTCATTCAACATCTGGATATTTACATAGGCAAAATTTTGAGAAGTGCCAAATCCTTCCAAAGTCACCACTTACTCAGGAATTACTAATCTGTTGCATACATATGTGACAGTTTTTCTTCTAAATGATTGAAAAGCAAAAATTTTCCAATCATATTTGTTGCACAACCCAACAATACACAGTTCCCCAGGTGCTGTAACTGCTGCTGAGGCTGCAGGGAGAGCTGAGGGGAAGACAAAAGCTGCAGGCAGACACTGTGCAGGAACTGCAAGGCCTTGGAAACTGCAGGATTTCAAACTCTGACCTTTCAAACAGAGAGCAGGGAGAAGGTACCTGCTGATACCCTTGCAGTGCAAAAACTGGATAGCAAAAGTGCACAAGTAAGAAGGATTGCACCATGAAGTGACAAGGAAAATCCCCAAACACAGTAGGTTCAGCCCAAGAGTTCTGTAAGTTTGTAGGTTGAGGAAACCACTACCTTCATATTTTTTAAGAGCAGCTTATTATGAAACCAGTGACCTGAGGCACGTGAATTGTGATTCTCAACAAACTGTATCTTATTCAGCTTCAGAAGTTTAAGATAATCCACAACATACAAAACTGAAGGAAAACAAAGAAGTGGCAGATAGCGATAATCAAAAAACTCTTATCTTAATCAGTATGTTGAGTTTTAATTATCAGTTGGAGGTTACTACGCTACAGATTGAGTGCATCACAGAAGCAGAGCTAGCTCGATACTGAAAGCCAAGTCCACCACGACTCTTGTACGATGCTCCATCAGAATTGCTACAGCTGTGTTGCACGAACGACCACCTCTAGTCTGGAAACCATTCAGCCACAACATGCACTACAGCAACCAAACTAACAAGGCATTCTGTGCTGGAGCTGGCTGCACACAAAGGCTCCAGCAACTCTGCACAGCATTCCCAGAACCAGGAATATCCAGCAGAGCCAGTCGGGATCCAACCAGGCTTGTGCAGCCCAACTGGCAATGGCACTGCCCAGCCCAAACATCCCCCTGGACCCACCGGACAGCGCGAGCGGCCGAACCCACCCAGGGCGGTGCGGGTGAGCTGTGTCCGCGCCGGGAGCCTCGGGCACGGCCCGGGCCGGCTCATCCCCGGCTCCCTCCGGCCGCTCCTCCGTGCCCGGTCAGCCCCGGGAGCCGGGCAGTGCCGCCCGCCCGTCCCGCCCGCCTCCCGCAGCACAGCCGGGCACACCCGCCGGGCTGGGGGCGGCGAGCCCGGGCTGCCCCGCACCCCGGCCCTGCGGCCCCGCACCCCGGCCCTGCCGGCCCCGCACCCCGGCCCTGCCGGCCCCGCACCCCGGCCCTGCCGGCCCCGCACCCCGGCCCTGCGGCCCCGCACCCCGGCCCTGCGGCCCCGCACCCCGGCCCTGCCGGCCCCTCGGGCCGCGCTCCGGCGGGGCAGGGGCACAGACCGAGCACACGCCTGGGCCCCGCCACGGCTGAGCAGGCCCAGCCCGCCGGTTCCTGCCCGAGCCGGGCAGCAGCGCCGGGGGCTGCGGGGGCTCTTACCGAGAGGCGGCTCCGGAGCCGGGCCCGGGGCCCGCAGCGGACATGGCAGCGGGGCCCGCGCTCCCGCCCGCCCCGGAACAACCGCGCCGGCAGTGGCGTCACGGCACGGGCGGGGCCGAGCCGGGCCGGGCCGAGCGGGGCGGTCACTGCGGCCCCAGCGCTGCGTCCTCGCAGGGTATTTAAATGTGGAGGGCTCATCCCCCCCGGGTGTCCCCGAAGCTGCTCCTTCACCGCCCTCCTCGGCTGGGCAGGCCAGAGAAAACAGAACGAAAGGCTCGTGGGGCGAGAGCAGGGCAGGAGAGATCCATCCCCCGGCACCGGAGCGGGCGAACAAGAGCCGGCTGGGGGAGTCCGTTTGATTTGTTGCCAGAGAAGTCAAGAGTAGGGTAATGAGAAATAAAACTTAATCTTAAAACACCCCCCTGCCTCCCGGACTCAGCTGCATTCCCGGTTCTCTCCCTCCTGCCCAGGCAGGGGATGCGGTCAGTCCGTCACTCGCTGTCCCCGCCGCTCCTCCCCGCTCAGGGACAGCACTCCTCACACTGTCCCCTTCCCACGGGCTCAGTCCTTCAGGAACGGGAGCTCCATTGCGGGTCATCCACGGCGTCTGCCAGCAATCCTGCTCCGGCATGGTCACAGCCTCTTCGGGCATCCCCTGCTCTGTATGGGCTCCTCCCGGGCTGCAGGGGCATCTCCGCACCCCCACGGACCTCCGTGGGCTGCAGGGGCACAGCTCACCGTGCTCTGCACCACGGGCTGCAGGGGAACCTCAGCCCCAGCACATGAAGCATCTCCTCCTCTCCTGCCCCGCTGGCGCTGGGCTCTGAAGGCCTGGTTCTCACATGCTCTCACTCCTCTTTTCTCTGGCTGCCGATTGCTTCTGTGCAAGAACTGGTTTTCGTTCTTCATTATTGCCTATTCATTATTAATTATTAGCTGGTTTTCCCTCTTATTATGACTGCTCCCACCATCACTGATGGGCTCGGTGTGGGCCAGCAGCAGGTTCCACCTTGGAGCCAGATGACTTTGGCCTCACTGGACACAGGGAAAGGTTCTGGCAGCTTCTCACAGAAGTCACCCCTGGAGCTACACCCCCACCTCCCCCACTACCACAACCTGGCCATGAAAACCCCATACATGAAAATAGTTTGTTACATCACAGCCACACAATGGGGGTGTGTCTATAAATTTCTCATGTGGAGGTCAGAGCATTCAAGAGGTTTAGTCTGGTTTTGTTTTGGAGAGCTCTAGCAGAATTTTCAGGAGTTTTTTCCTCTCTGAAATAATTTCTTTTCCCTTTTAGCAGGTAAAAACTTGCTGAGCCTTTACTTTCACCTCTCCCAGCAGTTCATATGGTGATTTTAAAGAAACATAAAAAGTGGCACATTGAAGCTGTGTTGGTGTGGTACCAAGGCTTTTCCCTCAGGTATAAATACAGAAAGATGAGAAGGTGGGAAAAAGTTAAAGGGCAAAACACTTGGGGAACACACTTTATTTAAAAGAACTTTTGAGGATCGATTTCATTGCAAAGTACAGCAGAACAATGATGCAACATTGTGGTAAAACCAAGAAAGGAATTCCAGGAACAGAAGTAGCAGCTGAGCCTGGTTTTTAGAAACACATTTTTACTGATTAGTCACTGCAACATCTCCTCCTCAAGTGGCCTCAGGGCTTTTTCCTCCTCTTACGCCTTTCCTAAGATGCCAGTCTACATCGTTCCCCGAGCCCACGCTGCCCTGCTGTGGAGTAAAGCTGGTTATGTACCCACAGTGAGGAGCTAAACTGTAAACTCTGTTGGGAACTTTCCAGGAATCCGAAGAAGATCATGCATTTGCCAGCTCTCATTCCTTTCCATTTCCTCCAAGAGTGGCAGCTCCACCGGTTCAGTGCTTTGGGGTCTGTGAAATGAGAGCCCCACTCTGGCATAGGGACCACAGGGGACAAGAGTGATCCCCCCATCTGACACCTGCAGAGCTCCTCAGCCAGAACGTGCCAGCAGAGCAAGGCAGAAACAGAGGCAGATTCCTCCAGCAAGCCAGACTTAGGCTCTTAAATTACAGAAATTGCTTCCTTGCTGTGTTCTCTGGCTTTGCAGATTCAGGGCACATTTTTGAACATTGTTGAGGGACACGACGAGATGCTGGCAGTTGTTTGTTATGGGTGGCCATTACTGGAGCAGAGCCCAGGACTAGGAGAGAAATGCATTCTCATTGTGACCAGACTCTTTCCTCTGTCTGGCACCGGGCCTGGAATGCAAGGCTGTCCCTGGAAATGGCCTTAGAAAAATAAACATATCAGTTCTTTTTCTCACTGACACAAGAAAGGACAGAACCTGCCTGACGAGCTCCTACGGATAGGACTGCAGGACCCATGTCTCCATGGAATATAAGCAAAGCAGCACAAATGTTGGTCCTGTCTTTGGAAAGGCTCGAGCTTATCTTTGCCATGCTGGGTGGGTGTGGGAAGGCTCCTGTCACAGGTCAGATACACCCTTCCTGTCATCAACAGACTAGGTAGTTTAGGGAACCAAAAATTGTTGTGAAAACAAGTAAGTTCCCTTTCCTGCCCAATTTCCTGTGCTACATTGAGCAATTTGGGTCAGAAAAGGAATCCCAAGTGTCTCATGACTGGTAACAGAAATCAGCACCCGTAGAAAACCACAGCCCCAGGCCCCAGTGGACTGCAGCCAGCCCTGGGTGAGGGGTCTCCAGTGCTGCTGGAATCTGTGAATTGTGTGTCTGTGAAGTGTCCTGTACCACTGCCCAGCACTGTTTTCCTCAGAAAGTGGCCATGGCCTGATGTAAAACCTCACTTGCTGTAGGAAACCAAGAACTAGCCAGCTTCATTTCTTTTCAGCAGAACTGGAAGGGCTGGGGGAAGGAATAATGTAATGGCTACAACCTTAACTTAAATAAATACACACAAAGATACTAATGCATTTTAGGATTTTTTTTTTTCTTAGAGTAATGCCCATGCTGACAGTAACCTTTGGTGATCTGGAGCCTCCTAAATGAGACTGGATGTCCACAGACACATGCAGTCAGTCAGGAGTCAGTAAACTGAGTGCACGAGACCACTGGCTGGCCAGTTCTGCTGTCACACAAGAAGCCAGAGCAGACCATAGTGCCCTTTGGCCCTAATGCTGATCTAGGGGGGTGCTGAGGCACTGCCAGTTTCTCGTCCTTCCCTCTTTGACTGACTCAAGATCTGGAAGTAAAGGTTCGTAACAGCTACTGCCAGACATTTATAAAGTTTGGATCCCAGCAGACCGTGTGAGTCAGTGAGAAGGGATCAGAGGTGCAGATTTCCTCTGACAGCATTTGAGGAACTCCATGGTCTAGTCCCTTCCAGTCACTCAAGAGCTTCTTCAGCTCAGGCTCTCTGTACAGAACCATGTAAGCTGCTTAGAAAAGTCACCCGATGACACTCACAGCTTAATCTGTTCTTCCAGACTTAGAAGCCCTTTTCAGCTCTGATACTGGATCCATCATGAGAGCTGGGCAGGCAGAAGAGCGGGGATGGTTCTATCTGAACAGTGGATGTTTCTGGTGCACTCGGCTTCTAGCTGCTCACTGCAGAGGCTCAGCAACGAGTTTCTTTTACGTAAAAGCAGATCCTTTGTGCTGTTTTCAGCACCCATGAGAGCACCAGCCCAGACAGAAGGTGCTTTGCTGCCAGATAACCACAGGTTCCAGTTCTGCCAGTTGCATGTGCATAGAAATGAGCGTCCATTCTTCAGTCTAATGGGAAAAAGAGAATGTAAAATCCTGATCCTTTGTTGTGTCCCTTGGTGCCTCTTCTTGAGAAAAGACGAGTGACTAATTCACACCTCTCCATCTGCAATCAGAACAGGCTGAGTGGTCCTAGCAGATCCTGATGGCATCCTCTTGGTGAATGGTGCCCTCAATCACTGTGTCCGTGGTTTGCCTGGAGCACTTGCGACTCCCTTTCATGCTTTTCAGGTTTTCTGAAAGATGCTTCTGGAACTTCTTGGTGAGGAAGCAGTAGATGATTGGATCCAACACACAGTTTGTACTCAAGAGGCACAAAGTCACCTGGTGAGCATCATTGAGCTGTTGGCGTAGCTGACAGTTTTCCTTCTTCCACTGCTCCAGAACAGTCAGGGTCCAGGGCAGGTCCACGATGTGATGGGGCACAAAGCTGATGATGAACACAGCCAGCACTGTGCACACCATCCACAGGGCCCTCTGCTTGACATGGGCGCTCTTCCGCGGATGCGCCGACTTGGAGAACAGGGTCCTGATAATGACAACGTTCCAGCCGAGTATGAAAAGGAAAATGATGTAGAAGAGGACGCAGATGATGACATGAATGGCGAGAACAGCCGAAACCCCACTAGAAGTGTCGTAGCGCTCGAAGCACCGCGTGAAATTCTTGGAGTCGATCTCCTCTCGATTTGTATTATTCTCAAAAAGGTAATACAAAGAGCTGCCCACTATTATGATCCAGATAGCTGCTGATAGGTAGATACCCCTCCTCTGGGTGGTCAGCTGGGCAGCTTTAATAGGATTAGTCACAGCTTGGTAACGGTTGTATGTGATGACCATCAGAAAGGCAACAGAAGAGTACGTGTTCACAAAAAATAAACAGCCAGCCACGTTACAGAGGAACCCAGGCATGATCCAGTCTCCACCGTGGTGGTAGTAAACAATCCACATTGGCATGGTAACCAAGAAAAGCAAGTCAGCTACTGTCAGGTTCAGCATGAATATCTTGATTTCATTGAGTTTCTTGGTAGGGTAAATGCGGCTGAAAATCCAGAGAACGTAGCAGTTGGCAACAAAGCCCAGAATGAAAATGATGCTGTAGAAAACAGTGAAGAGGTTGTAGCGAAACTCAGAGTCTATGTGGCACAAAATAAAGGAGTCAGCGCTGCCTTCCACACCGCCTTTGCCCTTTCCAGACATCGTGGGGCTGAGTGGGCACGTCTGAAGCACAATTTCCTGCTGTAGCTTTTCTTCTTACCTAAAAATAGAAGGCATAAAACAAGCTGATTGTTTGGCAACATTGCAAAGCCAAACCCTACCTTCAGTTTTTAGTTGTCTACGACCACAGGAGGTCTGCTGGTGCCTTGGTTCCAACCACAGACACCTTGATCCTCTCTTTTATCCCATTTCTATACCATATGAGCCTCTGTGTCTTCATCCAGTGTTGTTTGATGCAGTGAGATCTCAGATCACTCATCTCTAATCTCAAAAGATTTTTTGCGTGAGTTCTTAGATAAAATCATCTGTTACTCTGTTTTGTCTCAAGCTTCTTAATCTTCCACTACAGTCAAACGTTCCCTGTGACTCATCGTATCCCTGTGTCCCATTCCCCTCACACCTCCCCTCTGTCCTGCCATGGTTCCTGATACTTTTTAGCTTGTTTATTTTAAACTAGAAGGTTCAGACATGAAACAATATCTGGTAAAAATAGGACACCAGAATAGTCAGAGTTGGAAAAGACCTCTGGAGTTCATCTGGTCCAACCCCTGCTAAAGCAGGTTCCCCCAGAGCAGGTTGTGCAGGATGGTGTCCAGGTGGAGTTTGAATATCCCCAGGGAAGGAGGCTCCACAGCCTCTCTGGGCAGCTTGTTCCAGGGCTCTGTCACCCTCACAGCTGAGAAGTTTTTCTCATGTTCCTGTGTTTCAGTTTGTGCCCTGTGTCCATGTGCTGTCCCTGGGCACCACTGATAAAAGTCTGGCCCTGTTCTCATGACACCCTCCCTTCAGATGCTCACACTCATTGATGAGGTGCCCTCTCAGTCATCTCTTCTCGAGGCTGAACAGCCCCAGCTCTCTCAGCCTCGGCACCCTCTGAAGGAGCCCCATGTCCCTCTTGAGGAGTCCAGTTCTGGACTGAGGGGCCCACAGCAGGACACAGCATTCCAGATGTGGCCTCACCAGGGCTGACTGGAGCGGCAGGATCATCTCCCTCCACCTGCTGGCCACACTCTTTCTCATGCGCCCCAGGACACCATTGGCCTTCCTGGCCATGAGGGCACACTGCTGGCTCCTGGGAGTCCACCAGGACGCTCAGGTCCTTCTCTCAGAGCTGCTGTCCAGGCGCTGTTCCATGTGGTTATTCCTCCCCAGGCTCAGGACCCTGCACTTGGCACTGCTGAGCTTCGTTAGGTTCCTCTCCAGCCTGCCCAGCTGTGGCAGTCTAGGGCTGGTGCATCACCACTGTTCCCAGCTCTGTATCCTCAACAAACATGCTGGGTGTAGGGCAGTTTCCAGTCACCCTCTGCTTGTTGTTTTCTGACATTTTCCTGCTCACACGTGTTTGTTTCCTCAGCTTTGGGCACTGCAGGCACCCACCATCCCCTTCACAGGCCACCAGACCTCTCAGCTGCTGTACTCAGTGAATGATGTAAAAGATGAGTCCCTGATCCTAACAGATATGTTTTGTGGTGCATTGTCAATTGTAACCTCAGAGTATCACTTAAAATCTTGGCTGTTTCTAACATAATTTTGAATTCAAGTTGTCATCAAACCAACCTGGCTCCCTTCCCCAGTCCCATTTCTTCATCAGATGCCAGGGGCATCAGCAGCAATTCTGCACTTCCATGTAAGGCTGCTGGCAAACACTGTCCCTAAAGAGACACCTTCAGGGTTTTGATATTACTGGTCCCCATCTCAGTGGGGATTTCTTCACATCTTGCCTCCAGTTTGGGCACATCAGTCAGTCCATCCCTGGAAGTGTCCAAGGCCAGGTTGGACGGGGCTTGGAGCAACCTGAGCTGGTGGAAGGTGTCCCTGCCCATGGCAGGGGGTGGAAGGAGATGAGCTTCCAACTCAAACTGTTCTGTGATTCTGTGAAGCTGTGTCAAATTTCTGCATCCTCAATCACAGAACTACAGAATCACAGAACATGCTGAGTTGGAAGGGACCCTCAATATTGTTCCTGACTCCAGCACCCCAGGTGCTCGACTCTCCCTGACACGACCCTGCAGATCTGCTTGTTTTTCTCTCTCTGTCTCTTCGTGGCAAGACAAGTGGCCCCTGCAGGGAGAGCAGTGGGAGATCCCCAGCGAGGCAGGGGCTGAATCTGCTGGGGTTTTGACCAGAGTTGCAGAACACGGTAATTTTCCTTGAGAGTGAGTAACCTCTACCAGCAGTCACAAAGCCTAAACTGGTGTGACTTCTGCTGGGAGTGCTGGGTGCTGCTCATTGCACTGGGCTTGCCTCAGCTCCACCAGCCCCATGGACAACAGGCTTTTCCCCAAAGACTTACTGATCCTGAACAGTCACCCTCCTGCCTCAGAGCTTTGTGGATCCTCCCCAGCAGCAGACAGTGCCAGGAACTCCCATCCCACCCTCTGCGGGCCAAGTGCCCTGTCTGCTCATGTGCTGTTGTTCCTCATTTACACATTTGGACTTTTGCAATTTTCCTCTGAAAAGGGGGAAGTCAGTTGAAGCTCGAGCTCGCTCTCCCTTTCTCCAGTAAACTGCCAGCCTCGGTTCTGCTCTGCAGTCGTTAGGAGAGGAAGGCAGCACTCAGCTTCCTGAGGGGCCTGGCCCTCCTCACCCCTCACAGGTCCCCTAAGGACATGACAGCTACAGCCTGGGACCTTCCCAGAGGCTGCACCTGGGCAGCACTGGGGGCTCAGTGTCCTCAAGCTCAATCTTCCAGCCATGGTCCATGAGGATGGACAAACAGCCATGGCCATGCTGGTAGTTGGCCTCAGGTGACTCATGTGCTTGTCCTCATTCACCTTGGTCTCTGCCACCCTGCTGAGAACCCCCCGATCTCTAAAGGGCAGGAGATGATTCAGGTGGTGGTAGCCAGGGGGATGGCTTGGGCTGTGACACCTCAGGGTGTGTTCCCACTCTGGCACATCCCTGGGGAGCAGCGTCACTCCCTGTGCCCTGTGAGGGGATCCAGAGCAGGCAGGGCCCACAGTATGTCCTGTGTTCTCCTTGGATTCATGCAGGACACAAGGCAAGTCCTCTGGTCATCTCAGGGATCAGTTTGCACACTTATCTATGCATGAGAAGTGCTAATTGTCACAACACGGCCTTGCATCAATGTCTGTGTCTCAGCCCAGCTCTGCCACGCTCTGAGGGACCAGCTGTGGCACTAGACCTGAGTGTAGAAGGAGTGGGGAAAAAACCCAGGTGATGTTCTCTCTAGCAGGATTCGTGAGGAGGAGAGGAGTGTTCACATCCAGTAGGTGGGCACAGCTGCTGTTCACAAAGTCCCTTCAGATAGTGCCCCAGGGCACTGCCCACCCACCCATTTCTGGTGCTGCACAATGGCATGGCGGCCTCCAAAGTTTGCCCAGGAGCTCTGGTGAACTTTACTGGTGGGGCCTCCAGGCTGCCCAGCAGCTGCCAGGATTCACTGACAGGGTGGAAGGGAGAGTGAACCTGCACGTCCCCTCCACAGCAGAGCCCTGCACTGAAGGTGGGCTTGAGCCACAGGTCTGCACTCTGACCTGGAGAGCTGAGTGTGATGACATGCTCTGTGACTGCTTCCAGTCTGCTGAAATCTCTGGCAAAGGTGGTCTGTGGGAGAGGGCTCTGCCAACTCCTGGCCCCAGCAGCATCTGGTAGAGTTCATCTCTCTTTGCATTAACAGGCTGTGCTGTGCCAGTGTCAGGGCCCTGCAGGGAGTCACAAGAGAGGTGTTCTTCCCTTCTCAAGCGAGATGTTCTATTAAGCACAGCCAGAAGGGAACATGGCATCATTGCCACCAAATTGACTCAGTGCCCACTTCCCTCTTCAGGCTGAGGAACCCGAGCTCGTGTCTCCCACACACTTGTGAATGCCCTGAGCCCTGGGCTCTGGAACACCGTGCAGGGCTCTCACTCAGCCTGTTGGAGCAGTTCCCCTTCCCCTGAGGTGCAGTTGTACCCCCTGTGCCAGCGGAGGGGCGAGCAGGCACCACGGGCAGGGGGCAGGTGCTGTGGGTCGTGTCCTCTGCTGCCCCATGGCCAAACCCCCTGACACCTCCAGCCCGAGCCTCTGCCTTGTCCACAGTGCACCAGCCAGTAACCCCGGGTGGGCTGGACCATCAGCTGCCCTGGTGCAGGGCTGCAGGTGTTTGTAACCAGCTGCACAGCACAGCGTGGCCAGGGCGACCTCCATTCCTGCTCCCGCTCTGCAGACCCTCCATGGACCATGGACCACAGACCACGCTCTCCCAACAAGGATTTACTGGCTCATGGCTGCAAGCAAGCCATGCCATCAGCAAGAGTATATTCCAAGAGGAGTAGTACTAATAAAGGATATTTTCCGCTTACCACAGTTGGAAAGGTTCAGCACAACCTGTCCATCTTCAGCCTCAGTAGCAGTGGGTGTTTCTCTGAGGATGCTCCGTTATTGTCCCTGCCCTGGGGCTGGACAGTCACCACACAGGCAGCTCTCCAGAGCAGGACACCAGAATGGGAGCAACTGCAGCATGACTGCAGAGTCACTAGAGAAGAGGAAATGTGTGACATCAGCTCAAAGGAAATGAGAAATAAAATAACTGTAGAGGAAAGGCAACTAACCACAGCAGAGGTCTGGAGAGTCCTTAAGGCTTTTTCCTTGAAGTATCTCTGATTATAAAGATGGCAAAGTTGGGATTTTCCTCTAAAGGCAGGAGAGGAATCCACTCCGTGTCCCTGGTTAGATTTGGGATTAGATAGCACTTGAGCATCTTCCTTCCAAACAGATGAACGCCAGAAGAGCTTTCACTTAATAACTTCCAGGAAAGGAAGAGAAAGGAAACTCATATATCCCATGGACAGACTCATTTCCTAGCAGTGTCCATCGCAGTTGTGTTGGGGCTAATCAGACCCAGGGACTTCAGCCATCCCAAGTCTCCTTTTATCTCAGGGGCTTTCAGCAGACACTGGCACAGCACAGCAGGGCAGATCCTCACCTGTCCCATACACTGTTGCATCACGACCAGCACTACCTGTGGCAGCCTGGAGCTCCCTCAGCATGGTGTGCTGTTGGTGGGGTGCTCAGGGTGCACCAGTGACCAGCAGAGCTGCACCTGTGTCCTGTCCAAGCCATAAATCCCAGGCTGCAGCTCCCCTGGGGATGGTTATCCTGCCCTCCATGCAGACAGTGCTCTTGTACCTGCACACGGCACAGGTGTGAGCTCGGGGCAAAAACCTCACACCCGACACACCCACAGGAACCAGAGCCTGGGGTCACTGCCAAACACACCACAACTGAGCCACAGAGTCCAGCACCAGCACAGAGGGGTGTCTGAGCCTGCCACCAGGCTGCTGAGGAAGGACATGGGTCAAGCAGAGGCAGAAGAGGCCAGTCCACACAGGAGCTCCTCTTGGAAGGTTGAGAAGAGCTCCCCTGGCTCTTCTCAGGAAACATCCCATGGAAGGCCCTGGCCATGTCCGTGCTGGGAGGACACCAGAGACCCCTGCATGTGGCTTCATGTCCTGGGAGCCACAGGGGTAGGCTGAGGGTTGCTGTGTGCCTAAGCCACACCACTGAGGACACCAGCCAAACTTCTCCAAGAGCCTGCACAGACTCTGGGACACCCTCACATCACACTGTTGTCATTGGGCTGCTGACCCCTGGCTCCAAGTTGGGATAGGCAACCTCCTCATCAGCAGGAGAGATGGGGCACCAACAGAGGAGCCAGGATGGACAGCAGCAGTGCTGCTCTACACCGGCTTCTGGCTCACTGGCCTCAGGCCTCCCAAGGTTATGGGCTGCACAGCACTGGGGCAGCTGGCACCATGCCAGAACCCACCCACCATCCACTGCTGGCCCCTGAGTGTCCCCAGGCAGGGGCAGCCACAGCCCCAGCACCAATCTGAGTTTCTTTGCCTGGATCAGCTCTTCCTTGGCTCTTCCCTAGAGGGTGCAGGTGGCCTTTCCCAGAGCCACTACAGAGTCTGTGCAAGCTCCTGGCTCTTGGAGAAGTTTGGCTGGTGTCCTGGCGTGCTCGGGGTGAGCAGAGCCAGGAGCATCCAGGACCTTGGCACCCCTGGCAGCCCCAGGTGAGCTCCAGCTGGGCAGGACATGAGCAAGTGCTCTGCAAATTGCTGCATGTCCTGCTGCTCCTGACTCTGCTCGGGGAGGCGTCCAAAACAACCAGATGTCCATGGACACCACAACTGGTACCACAGCCAGACGTGCCTCAGCTGCTGTGGAGTCACCCTTGTCCCCCACGACAACAGCGTGGGGTGACCAAGGGACTTGGAATCTCCCTGAGCAGAGCTGAAGGGGGAGCTGAGGCTCCTGCAGTGACGCTGCAGAGCTGTGCAGGAATGGAGGCTGCAGGCAGCCTGACCCCTCTCTGCCATCCTCCCTCCTTCCCATCAGCTGCTCTAAGGATGGACGGAGGAGCCCGACCCTGGACAAGACAGAGCCCCAGCTGTCCTTAAGGCTCCTTCTGGGAGCTTAAATTAAAAACCAAACAAGAGCATGCTAAGGAGCTCGGTTGGCAGCCAGCCCACATCTCTGGGGAGAGCAGCCAGCGAGGTCTGAGGCAAGAGGAGTGCTCTCAGGGCCTGTAGCAACACTCAGACAAAGCTTGGCTTGCTGTCCTGCCACAGCCCAGCCCTTGGAGGAAATGAAAGCCTGGGGGCTTTTGGGCCAGGGAGGAGCCCTGAGAAATCTTCATCCTTCCTCTGCTCAGCCCTGTAGCACTGACAGGTCCCATTGCCCCCATACAGTACCCACAGCCAGCTCATCCCTTTTGCTCCCTTCCCACCTGGGGACCCTCTTCCCCTGCTCTCTTGGCGCTGCTGCCCATTTCCGAGGGTGTAACTTCAAATCCAAAATTCAGATGCATTTTGCTGATGGAGGCCGGGCTCACTGAGCGCTCCTGGCAGTCTCACTGCCCTGTGCTCGGCGGCATTTCCCGCTCTCCCTGCTCAGGGGATGCACACACTGCCTGTCAGCTCTGACAGCCATGCCAGGCTGAGTTAAGAAAAAGAATCTTGGATATGCCTTCACTGTCATCAAGTCAACTTGCAACCTAATAAAAAATAAACAAGCTTCTCTAACTGATTCCCATAGGTGCTGTTAAGAAGCACTGATGGTCCTCCAGATTGTTGTACCAGGATGCTGGATCCTGGGGCAGCTGTTCCAGGGATAACTCCATGCAGGCTGGCTGGTGGGCAGTGGATGTTTCCCACTGGTCTGGCTCCCAGTGGCAGATGCCCACTGCCTCCCTGTACACACTGCCTGCCTCTGGCACATGTCCTTGGGGTCGTTTCCATCTCAGGTGGAGCTCTTTGGCAAAATATTCCCTTTGGATGACCACATGTAAATTTTGCAGGGATCAGAAACTCTCTTGGGTTTGAAAATACAGTATTATAAGCAAACATCCAGATCTTGCTTCCCGAGAACAGCCCCGCTGTGTTAGTGGGGAGGAGCTGTCCGAGCAGTGGGAATGGAGGAGCAGCAGCTCAGCTGATGGGTCTGTGACTGCCCTGCTGGTCACACAAGCAGCGAACACGGACAGGATGAAACACCAACATGGAGCTTGTGACAGCACCAGCTGCTGCCACCGCGCTCAGAGCTGTGTGGGGCAGGACCAGCACATAGATGAGCCTGGTCTCTGCTGATCCCAGTCCCCAGGACATGTTCCTGAGTGCCAGGATGGGTCCCTGAAAGAGCCTGAAGTTCCTTTGGAGCCACAGCAGCTGCTGAGCTGGTGCTGAGCGTTACTGTCTGAATTCCCACCTCTCACTTCCACCCTCTGCAAAATTTCCTTTTGCTTGTTGCTGGAAAGAAATACTAAATGAACTCTGTGCTTCCTCTGCCGTGAGCATTTCAGAGCAGAGCACAGTGTGCCCCCACCTTGTCACCAACCCTGAAGGGATGTGCCCCAGAGCTGGGCTTGCTCGGCAGAGAAACACCACCAACCCATCGGCCAGGAGCCCCTCGTGGGGGGAGCCCCTCCTGGAGGGAGCCACACAGCAGCACTCCCTGGGAGCCCTCTGACAGCTGCCAAGGCAGGGCATGGCTTCTGCCACTGGCTGTGCCACTGGCATTGCCTGGACTGGCAGGGAATGTCACTGCTGGGAGCCGGGCAGCCTCCCGCTGGTTCTGGTTCCTAAGCCCAGCCCTGCTGCGCTGAGCAGAGGGGTGAGCTCAGTGGGATTTGTGTGCTGCAGCCCCAGAGCTGTCACAGCTCTGTCACAGCTCTGTCACAGCCATGCCCAGGCTGAGCTGCCACAGCCAGGATGCTGCTCCCGAGGCACCTCCCGCCCTGGCTGCTGCCCTGTGCCCGCTCCCAGCGGGGTGAGGGCCTGGTCTGGTGAGAGGCTCTGAGCATTGACTCCCCTCCCCTCAGGAGGAAGGTCCAGGCAGGGCTCCTCACCTCACTTCAAGCGTCCAAGCAAAGCCAAGGCTGTTGTTGCCACCCAGGGGTGGGACAGGACCCAGATGAGGGCAATTCCCATCCCCACAGCCCGAAAAGCAAGAGCAGCACCCACCTGACTCATGGCATTGCCATGCACCTCATCCCTGCTTGCTGGGCACGGGAACAGGGAGTGTCTTCCCCCACCCAGCTCGGGAGGATGAGGATGGCTCTGAAACCCCTGGAGCTGCCTGAGATGCCATGACTCAGTGATCCATGGGGAATGCGGAGCCAGCCTATGTTTTCAGATACCCAGACACAGAAGGAGCCTGTGGAGCTGGGGTGGAGAAGGCCTGAGAGAGCAAGCAGGAGGGAAAGGAGTGTCTTACCTTGGGGTCACAGAGCACCTGCCCCAGCCCAGTCAGAGACCCCAGCCCACCAGGTCTGCTGCAAGCAGAGACACTGGCAAGGCCGAGCTGCCAGTGCTTCTGCTCGGGAAGAGGCTCGGACGGGAAGGAGCGTGCTGTGCTTGATCCCAGGTGAGTGACTCACTTCCCTCCTGGCACTTGTGACAGCTTAGCTGTGCCCTGGCTGCACCCTGGAGCTTGACACCAGCTCCTGTGGCCCTTCCTTGGGCAGGCGACCAAAGGGATACAGTGGTGGAGGTTCCATCCTGGC
The DNA here is from genome assembly GCF_003031625.1 of Empidonax traillii. NCBI lineage: Eukaryota > Metazoa > Chordata > Aves > Passeriformes > Tyrannidae > Empidonax > Empidonax traillii. The sequence goes on from NW_020955534.1 coordinate 193,375, forward strand.
CAGGGGCTTGTCACCCCTGTGTCACCTGAGGTCTCACAGGCCTGAGGTGGGACAGCCCAGCCCTGGAGCAGCTCCTGGGCAGGGTCACTCCTCAGCTGGGCCAGGGGCACAGAGAGGGTTGGGGTTCAGCAAGGGGGGCCAGTGTGCTCAGCAGGTCCATCCTCTGGGCTCCTCATTTCCTTCCAGATCCTGGGGCCGGGAGCCAGCAAAGCGAGTGCTTGTTCCAAAGCTTCCATGAGAGGTGGAGACTCAGCAGGCAAAGTGCCAGGGCAGGACTGCTCTGCTGTGGGAGCCTCCATATCAGCCCGAAGATACTCCAGGTTCTGGCAGCTGATTCCTGTGCCCTTCTGCAGCACCACAAACCCCCCTCGGTCCTTGTGCTCCTTCAGCCTGGGAAGTAAGGGCAGTCGGACGCGTGGGGGACCCGATCCCTCCTGCTGCTGCTGGCACTGCCCTGCTTGGGCTCAACCTGGGGTTTCCCCAGACGTGGCCCTGGCATTGCTCAGGGCACGGGCACAACATCCGCCTGAGTCACTGGTGTTAAACAAGAAAGGACATGTTTGTCTTTGCTCCCCGTGGGTTGTTTAACAAGGAAACGCGTCTGGGATTTCTTTGCTGGGAGGAGCTGGCTCAGGTTTCGTCATGAAAAGAGGTGTGAGGGTTCTGGGACAGTCCTGGAGGGCCGGCCAGGCAGAGCCTGCGGGCACACAGAGCACACATGGCAGGCCCTGCTCGCTGCCAGGAACGGGCTGTCTGCACAGCCTGGAGCCCCCAGCACGGCTGACAGGCACTCAACTGGAGCATGCAGAGCTGCAGGGAACACTTTCCCAACCAACCAAGCTGCACCAGTGTGGCCTTTCCCAAGGAGAAGGTTGTGGGGCAGGTTGTGATTAGGGCAGCCAAGCCCTGCCAGGCACAGCCGGAGAAGGAGGGCAGTTCATGTCCCCTCTGTGTCCCACTGGGGACACTGCACCTGGAACAGTGTGAGCAGCTCAGAAGGGATGTGGAGAGGCAGAGAGCTGGCACCACAATCTGAGCTTGGGGCACATCCTACTGAGGGAGCTGGACTGGGACAGCCCAAAGGCAGAGGGACCATCTGATCACTGCCTGCAGCTGCTGTAAGAAAGTGCAGAGGACAGACATGAACTCTTCTCAGTAGTGACAAACGGTGTGACAACAGGTAGCAGCCACAAACTGGGTGTGGGACAGTCAGGATGAATGTCAGTGAAATATTTTTGCTACAAGGGGTGTTCAGTAGCACCAGACAGGAAGGTGCTGCCCCCTCCTCTTTATCCTCACGTGAGTTGTTTCTGTTGCAGTTGCCCTTTTCTATTTTCAGACACAACAAGTACCTTGCAAAGCTCCTTTCCCATCCCACTAGTGCTGAACAGCAGATACACCCTTGCCAAGTGCAAAGGGAGGGGAAGGCAAGCTCCTCCCACATCTCTGGGAACTGGACACAGAGAAGTTATTTCCATGGGAAATCAAAGCCAAGACCCTACTGAAAGGCACTTCTGCAGCTCCTTGGTACCTTTCCTCCTTCTGAAAGAAAACAAAGTTACTCCTTATTCCCACGGATGAATTTTCTGGTCCTGCACATCAAGGGCAAATAGTTTAGTCTATGAGAACCATTGACCCAAAAAGAGCTCCAGGGAGGGAGGAGGCCTAGAGACCCCTCCCTCTACACATCTCTACCTTTTGAAATTAAACAGCATTCCATTCAGTTCACCCCACTGCCTTGGCATCTGTGGGGATGCACATTGTGCACTCGTATTCACCCAGGCAATTCAGACCACTTTGTTTCTCCAAAGTATACAGGGATCAGAATTAACCTCCCAGTGGAGCAGAGGAATACTCAGAGCTGGGCCAGGTACTTCAGTGCAGCCCAAGCCCCCCCTGGCAGATGGGAAGCTTCTCAGGACTTGGCTGGGTAGATAAGACAGGAAAAACTGCATGTGTAGACACAGAAGCATATCATAGGCAGGGCAGGAAGCAAAGGAAACAGGAACAGCTAAATTGAGAATGAAACAGTGTTGTTGCAAGCTGTCCCAACCCAGGCAGATCCACTGGAACACAAGGACTCCACTGCAGAGCCCACGGACCTGGACACTGTGACTGCACCCTCGAGAGCCAGTGGTGAGCCACTGGCTGGGCACATTCTCATCAACACAGCTCTGAGCAGCACAATCAGAGCTTAATATGGGTCTTACAAATGTTTCAAGTTCTCACAGGGCCTATCCTGAGCAACCTGAAAAAAATGAAAGGATCTGAAAGAGCAGCAAAGACATTACACCATCAGCAAAGAAATGCTGCTAGAGACCAGTGTTTCGGGGTCAAAGGGAAAGACCCTGGGACAAAAGTGATGGGGACAGATCTTTTAAAACAGGAATACTTTCACAGGGAAGAAAAGGCAGGCAGGTTGGAGGGGCAGCACGTCCACTGGGCACTGTGAAACTGCACTTGGAACTGCCCTGATGGTGTGAGCTGCTGCCCAGCACTGCTCCTGTCTACAGCCAAAAGCAGAGCAGATTGCATCTGAGAGGCTGCACCACAAGCAAACTGACATTTTCCCCAGAACAAATGTGGCCAATTGCTGCCCTGACAAGGAAGTTGTGTCCTACCAATGCATTCTCAATTACTGGAGGATGAAGTTCTGCCAATAAAAAATAATTTCAGTGCCTGAACAGAGATGCTGCACAGTTCAGTGTCTCCCAGACCTGTCAGCCTATCTTAGTCTGCTGCTGGTAATTAGTGTTTGGCTCATGTGCCACCCCAGCATCACCAACGTGTGACTCTTTAAGCGATGTTTTGCCCCTTGAGGTTCAGCTCAAGGGATCTATTTATTTAGCAGGTTACACTCACAGGACAAGTAAGGTAAAGAAACTACACTCCTGTGTTTACACAGGAAATAGGAACTGTGTTCTGATGTGTTAAGAGCTATTTAATGTATAAAGTACCAAAATACCTTAGTTTTATATGGGAAGGATATTCATTTTCCATGTGGTCCCACAGACCAATGCAGGAGAGGAGGAGAAAGGAAAGTGAGGGGAGAGCACCACCCCCTTCAGCAGGTTCAGCCAAGTCCTGGTCCCATCAGGAAGCACCACCTTCCCTGGGAACTGCTCTTCCTGCAGACACCTGATGTGTGCCACAACAACTCGATCATGTCGCTCTCCCCAGCGGGCAGAGGAGGCCGCTCATCAAAGCTGAGCTGGGACACAAACGGCTCTCCAGGGCCAGCAGAACCAATCCTGCCAGACTGAGCCACTGTTCAAGGAGCAGCACAAAGGATGGCACTCACTTGAAGACCAGTGAAAGGAGCTGGGTAACAGCAGTGAGCAGGAAGGAAAGCATCCCCTTCATGGAAGAGCTCCTCACGGGACCCAGGTTTGGGGACGGCCATGAGGACAGATGGGAAGAGCTCGTGGAACAGTCTCCAGAGGAACCTGCCCAGCACAGGTGAGTCTGTAGCACATTCCATTAAATAGCCCAGAATCTCTTAAAAAACATACAATACACAGAAAGTAGGACTTTAGGAATTCAAAGTCATGAGTTCGAGCTCACCCCACAGCTCCGAGGAGTTGTGCTCCTGACAGGTGCCCAAGTCCTCCCAGCCCATCCACACTCCCCCACGGCCCAGCCACAAGCTCAGTCCTCAGCATGGACCAGGCACACCTGCCTCCACCCAGGCAGCATCCTGGGAAGGGCCATCCTCTCCCAGCCTCCTGGGTACTCTCTGAGGACAGTCACTTCAAAATACAGGGCAGAGCAGACTTTGGGATGGCAGCAGACCCTCACTGGGTAATGTGTGCATGCTGAAGAGCAGCACCATCTCAGCGGTAGCACTCCATTCACACTCTTGCTACTGCATTTTTTAATAACTCCAAGGAAAAAACAATAATTTGGGTAAAAATTTATTTTACATACAGACCATTGCAGCTTAACTATTAATCAATAGAAGTTATTTTCCTTTATAGGAAGGGACCAGCTGGTCACTGAGATTAACAGAAGTCTAAGCCTGAGAGCTGGGATTTTAGTTTGGAAATCAGATCTTGGGGGCAGAGGTTCCTTCCAAGCACCACTCAGTGCAGTGAGGAGCTGCAGGACTTAACTGCCAGCCAGCTGCACTGCCCAGTGCTGGAAGCACAACCCCAGAGCCAGTCCAGACCTTTCCCCAGCTGAACTTGCTGAGAAAGATGATGCCTGGAAAGGTTTGGATGCATTTCCAATACGTTGTTCAGCTCTCAAACTAGAAACAGAGGTGATGAAACAGCACAGTCTCTGTGAAGTACAAAACACCACGTTACAGGGCAGCAGACACAGGGACAGCAGGGATGGAGGGACTCTCCTAAGCCAAGTGTTCTATGTGCAGCGGGGCCCCGGCCGGGGTCATTCTCTGGCCCTACTTCAAATGGACTGAGTACAAAAAATACTTCAACCAATAATTAATTATACTGGAAACAAACAGTCTACTAAAAAGCATATCTTACTCTAGGTGCCAATGAGTCCTTAAAAGCAGAGAGGGGACTGAGGAGCTGCATTTGGGCAGTGCTGCCAGGATCATTCACGCTGCTCCATTTTTACTTTGGGAGGTCTCAGGAAGGTCCTGTTTTTCTTTTCTTTCTTCCCCTTTGTATTTGCCTGGAAATTTCTCCAGCTGTCTACACGACCATCCCGACTTTCCTGGGAACAACAGAGAGGAAGTGGAGACTTAAGTGCAAGAGGCAGAGCACAGGCAGTACATACCCATTTCAAGAGATCAGTAGCAATCTTCCCTTATCCAACAGCCCCTGACAGCCAAAGACACACAGACACTGAGAGGAGCCAGAGCAACACAGTGCAGTGGAACCACAACTGAGCTTACACACACAGCAGTATAAGCTCTCTGCTGGCTTTTTGTTTCAGAAACAACCAGCTCGGGTTGGGCAGTCCTGATTAGTCTCAGTTGAATCCTTCAATGTGTAAAGGAAAAAAGAAACCTCCTCTGTAATGGCTGTTCCTAATCTGTCAGCCCAGAATGTGCCATCTCCTTTCTCTGTCTCACCTCCTCACCCTCCTGGTGCTGCAGCTTGGAGGCAGGGAGAAGAGAGAAGGAAAACATACTGCTGCCTTCTCTCCCCAGGTCTCACCATACTGACACAACGAGAAAAGGTCTCTGGTGCACTTTTCTCCTCTCCCTGCCCTACCTGCAGAGCAGCAGAAACCTTTCCTGAGAAGTTAACAAAACAAAAAAAAATTAAAAAAAAATAAAAACACCAACCCCAAATCTCCCCACAAAGCCAACCTAGGATCTCGACAGGCTGCAGGTTTCAGTGTAGGACAGTCTAAGTCCAGGGATGATCAACTTCACAGCATGGGATCCATCCACTCGAGGCCCATCTCTACAATACTGGTGCTGCAGACGGGCTCTGGCTACAGCAGCTGCTTCCCTTCCCCCTTCCCATGGCAGGATAGGACAGGGACCAGCACTAGCAGGGATGTGGATGCTGGGGCACACTGCAACCCCAGCACATCTGCAGGTAACACCTGCACTGGTCTTCTCCAGCCCTGCTGGTGACCATTTAATCTGCGTGAAAAGACAGTGTCAAAGCTGGGTGTAAATGTCCAAAATGAATCCTTGGGATACACAAGAAAGAGAGGCTGGTGCAGAGGTTCAGCTGTCCAGCAGTGGCAAAGGACACACAGGTGCTCAGAGCTACAGTATCAATAGTTCTGCAGCTCCCCTTATTTGTGACAGTTGCTCCCACATCCCCAGCTGCTGTGCTTTACTGCACCCCCACAGCAGTGACATCACCCTCTGTGGCCATCCTGGCGTGAGAACACAGAACCTCTGCCAGCAGCAAGGCCAGTGACACACTGAATTTAGCTCTCTGGCACTGCATGACAAAACCCACAGCACACTCAACACAGCAGCATTAAACAAGTTTTCTAGAATATTCAGCTCTTATATACCTGTTATACAGCACACAACCACAAACTCTTCCCAGCTGAGTGTTCAGAGACATCCTGGTTGTCCACTTTCCATAGGGTGCTGGTCTAGTTCACACCCTCCTGTCCCAGATACCTTTATTTTTTGAAGTCCTTTTGAACATAAGACTGGGCTCTGGCTTTGGATTAAATGAACAATCTAGCTCATTCTTTCATGAGGTCCTGCACATCCTTACTGACTCCTTTCCTGCCCACCACCCCTGCAGGCCTCAGGTCTTTAGCTTTGGCGTGTAATGAAGGAACAGTTACAGGCTAGATCGAGTATCTTGGTGGGCTGTAGGTTTGACCCCTAGAATAGCAGCACAACCACCACAAACTACTTTGGACACCTAAACCCTGACAGCAGCATGGCAGAGTACAGGGAAGTGACTGTCAATCACGTTCCTGATAATCAGAGGAGACACAGATTCCGCAAGTGTTAGCAGCCAGACTGGGAAGTACCACCAACAGCCCACACAAGCAGTTGCCAGATTAAGTTTTGCTGGTCTCCAGTGACCTGGGCTAAGCAACAATTCAAATTCACAACTAGAGACAAGAATGAGCTGCTGACATAGGTGAGCAATAACCTTAACTTACCAGACCTGTTTCTGCACAGATGACATGAAAGAAAGCCCTTCTGGGCTCTTCTCTCTACACATGGACCACCCAAGCTAGTGCAGATCTTTTACTTAAATTATCTTACAGACTTGCATACCAAAGGTCTCTCATCTCTCTGTGGGTATCCCATGCAGCATGGCCAAGAACTGCTGAGGCACATCCTGTAAGTTAAGCTGCTAATTACCTCAAAGTTCTTCTGCCATTCTCGTTCTCGTTTTGCTTTCTCTTGTGCTTCAATTTCCTCCTCCCTCTGCCGCTTTCTGGAAGGGAAACCACACAGAAGTCATGAACCCACAAGCAGCTACTTGTGAAGTTGTAGGAACAGTAGATTAAGAAACAGTAGCACTTTCAGAACATCTCGGAAAGCTCCTCTGATTTCTTGACAGACTACAGAAAGGATAGATATGCATACCTAAATAGCACAGCAAATAGAATTTTGTTTCAAATTTGGAAGAGCAGCAAGCAGAGAAGATGGTTTGGTCCCACTGACAGCATGCACACAATTAGTGAATCAGCTTCTCCTGCTCAGCAAAATAAGCTGGACACCTTCATAACTCTAGCGGTAAGTCCCTAAAACTGTTGAGACTACACACTTTGAGAAGTTTACAGCCACTTGAACATGCAAGGTAGGAATTCAATTTTTATCCCCCTAACTTTCACCTGTAATCAAAAGCAGTGGCCTGCAGCCATCTCCCACCTCACTGACCAGCACAGAATCGTTCTCCAGGAAAAGCATCCACAGTGAGCATTCAATCAACATGTGATCAAAACACCTAAAGTAGTTCAGGATCACACATGCCACAGGGTATTTGACACTTTATTAAAACTAAAAATCAATCATTTGCATGCCAACAGCATGCAGAATTGTGTCACCATTTCACTGTTGTGGCTGGCCTCCATGTGTACACAGAAGAGAATATAAGCTTATCAAATATATCGATGTCTTCAACACAGGAGGGCAAATTTCCTTTGTGCTTTTCTCAAGCACAGAGCTCCACAACCCACAGGCTGCCCAGAGAAGGGGGGGAATCTACATTATTGGAGGTCAGCTTGACGGGACCCTTGTTAATCTAACCCAAGGCCTTAACTTCAGCAGGAGGTCAGAACAGATGATCTCCAGAGGTTCATTCCAACTTAAGACCACCTGAAGACCCTGTGGTCCCTTATATTCTCTGAGGAGGCATGAGGGGGAAGAAGAGCCTGAACTGCACAAGCAAAACACTGTTTATACCTTTCATGCATTTCTTTTGCTTCTCTTTCTTTCCTCTTAATTTCCAGTTCAGCAAAGAGCTTCATTGTCTGTTTGTATACAGCTTGTTTGAACTGTAAAACACAAATCCAGTCTTAAAATAATGCCATTAACATAACTAAAGCCTGTTTTACATATGAATGTAAGAAGCATAAGAAGAAAGTGAACCGTAGGTGTGCCCATGTAACCCTTATCCTACCCTGACAGTGGTCAACAGCAGCACACAAGAAAAGGCATAAACCACTGCTGACTAAATTCTGGCCCTGGCACCATGAAACAACTACATATTAGCCTCATTATTAGTCTTGTTCTAATTTGTATCCATGAAGCTGCATCTAAACAGAACTGTTCATTTCAAACTCTCTTAAGTCTTGCAATTTTACATTTGACAAAAAAAAGGCAAAATGGTCACTGTTTAGAGAGTAATTTTTCAGCAGATCTTCTTGATGTGTTGTAAAAATCTAGCATTGGCTTCTCAGTAGGAAATCAGTATACTTAAAACAACTTTCACTATTAAAGAACAGCAAGAGACCTACGAAAATCAATGGAAAATAGGACGGTTATGGGGTTACTGTGTTGATATCAACAGGAAAAAATCACTTTCCACAAAAAAATAAGGTGATAAAAGTAAGACGAATGAAGTCAGTGTTTGGAAATCATCTGTCATTGTTACAGCCTCTCATATCACTTTTTCAGACTAGAACTCAGGTAAAATGAACTAAATTATGCCATGCCTTTTTTAATACAAGTGATTTGTTGCAGAACAGCACATCTGTCCTCCAGTGCTATATGGAATAAACAGCCAGAACAGCTCTCAGCCAAAAACCTCCCCGGGCTCATTTTAGCCAGGCTGCAGTGGGTCCTCCCCCTGCCTCTTTGGGGGGGGAGTCAGAAGACAACATAAAGTTAAATTCAAAAAAGACTGCATGATGCACAAGCAATGAAGAATTGCTCCAAGAAAATGACAGGGTATTTTGGTCCATATAATCTCCTGATGTATTTACTCTTTACAACTACAGTTAAACTATTTTCCAAAGTACAGGGTATCACCCGACACATGGTACTCCACAGTGGCTAATTAGAATTTGTTCTTCTGTAACTGTAAGGATTTACAACATTAACAAGTCTAATAAATACTTCTTCAGTGGTTTTGAATCTTAATCCCTCAAAACACGTTTCTCTGAACAGTGTATGACTTACAACTTCAGGATCATCCTCCTCTACAGTGGGAGGTTTTCCATCCTTCTTCAACTGTTTCTTTTTTTCTTTCACCTAAAGATTAGGAACAAAAATAAGAACCTTAGAAGTCTAATATAACTGCATCCAAGTAGTTCTGCATTCCTACTCCAACATGCAGGAAGAAGTTCCTTCTTGATTGCATTGATTTATTTTAGGCCAAACTCTTCTAGCCCAGATAAACACTTAGAAGAACACTATCACACAAACTGCAGAAATTAAAAGTATTATGTTGGATACTATTCCTTCAATACAAGCCCTTCTGGGTTTTTTTAACATATCTTATCAAATATACACCATCCAAACCAGCAGAAAGTTTGGTATTTGATATTCAAGTGACTAACAACAACAAGCAGAACATCAAGTGTCCCTTGCGTTTAGAGTATCTGAGTTCTCCCATATCATCTGTTTCCTCAAGCTCGTTGTGTTTTAGCCCACCCACATCACTCAACTAACTTCTTGGCCAGTGCAAACGAAGTTCTTTTTCTTATAGGTCAGTATCCTCCAAACTTCTCCTGCTGTCACCACCTATTCTCTTCTACCTACATACATCTGAACTGCATCATTCATTCACTCACAGACTTGGAAAAAAATATGTAGGTCAGATCATGTGATCTGACCTAATTATTTCGAGTACTGAATTTCATTGAATTATCTAGCTCTGAGCTCAACAGCAGTCCTGCACACAGCAGACTTGTTCCTGATGTGAAGAGCTCGGAGCCCACCTGCCCAGCTCCCTTACAAGGTTTGACTGATTGATTACCACTCACCTCCACCCCTAAATGTTCCCATACTTACAGTGTGTTCCACATATTCTTTTCCTGCCTGTATCACATCCAAGGCTCTCTTCTTTTGCTCCTGATCTAGCAGCAGCTTGTAGGCTTTATCTACAGCTAACAAAAAGCACCAGTGTTAACAGCACCAGTACTCACCCTCACAAGGCATCACAAGACTGCTACTTGTTGGCATTACAAATCTGGCTTCTAGAATTCGTGCGTGTCATTTGTTTGGAAAGGTTTTTTTGTTTGTTTGTTTGGTTTGGTTTGTTAAATACATCTAGGTAAATGATAACATGATTAGTTAAATGAGTTTGGGGGTACAGTAATGGCAGGGACTATCCAATACCTTCTGGAGGCAGCAGGTGAAAGTATCAGTCCCACCAGCTGTAGTTACAGAACCTGAGGTGAGTTTAAGGTGCAGAACACCTCACTGTGATGCAAAGCATACATCTAAAACCATCACATGACTTCTGTCATATGATCATTGAATACAACCTAATGCACAGATTAAACAGCTTTTCTTGAACAATCCCAAACCCCCACAGAGGTGTCTGTCCCCGTTGTGTCATGACAGTGCCATTGTTGCCACCTAGTGCCACTTGCTGAAATGCCACCACCCCACCCAGCTGCTGCTCCCACAGCTGCTTCTACCTCTCCTAAAGCACCTCTGCAGGAACCCTTGTGCCCTCCACCCCAGTGAACATTTAAACCAGCTCCAGAAAAGCATCATCAACTACTAACCCAGAGCAACACAGAGAAAGGGCGGGAGCGTTACCTTCAAATGCCTTCTGGGCTCTATCTGCATCGTCTTGGTTTTTGTCTGGATGCACCAATATTGACAGCTGCAAGAAAAGGATCTTGCTGTCAAGATCATTGTAAAAGATGAAGAGTATTTCAGAGATTTTTGAGAGGAGGGAAATAGTCTCAGACAGAAAGAATCCCAAGGGATCACATTCCTTTGTAGACGGACAAGTCATGCAGAAGTATGTGCCAGTACAAACTGATAAATCAAACAATCTGTCTAACAAACAGGCTATCCGAGAAAAGCTGCAGTTTGGGAAGTGTGGAAAAATTGAAACAGCCCTCAGCTGCAGTGCCCAGGCTGATGGGAACCCCTCATCACACAGGTTGTGTATCCTTGGTCTTGACAAAACCCAAACCTACAAAGATCATCCTTAACCAAGTTCTCTCGTTTCTCCAGTATCCCTAAGGTTGTCCAAATACCAAACTATTTAAGAGTGGGAAAGCTTTTCCTTAGGCTACTTTACTATAAGTTAAGAAAACTTCTTCCTGTACTCTTATCTGGCAGAGACAGGACATGGATCACTGCCATCCTTGGGCAACTTCAGCTGTGCTGGAAGGCACATTTGAAGTGTTCCACATTCCTTTTCCAGACAAAGTTCTTTCAAACTTTCTCCATATAGCTATTTTTTTTAAACCTCTTATTTTTGCTATTGCTGTACAGATCAACAACTGAAACTGCATTAGTGCCAAAGAATGCAAAATAACTGCTCTACAGCTGCCACTTTCTAGTTCCCAGGGGAAAAGTTTGCCTTCGGTCCTGAACAGATTTACTTGTCTGTTTTCCCCTCTGTTGGCTGTTCCACATTCTGTGTTTGATTTCTTCAATACACAATTCCATGCACCTTTTTCACTTCATCACCTTGACTTCAAAACATCTCCCTGTAGTGTTCTACCAGCTCAAAGCTGAGACAGCCCCAGTTTATTGTCTCACAGAACTGAGAAGTCAGCCACAAACCAAAAGTTTATCCTCCCGCTTCCCATGAACAGGAGGAGCCCATATCCCATCACCAATCTGGCAGGCACATTCCTCTGCCAGCCAGCACTCACACCATTAATTCAGGTGGAAGCCACAACCCTCCAAATACTCTTTCTTTGCTGCATGCACTGATTAAACTCAAATTTTTGCTGCAGGTCTGTCAGCAGAGGGAAGCTGGGGTAATGTTTCCCGTGTTGCAGACAGGTCAGTGAGGAGAGCTGCTGCTCTTCCCAGTAATCAAGCCACCAAAAATGTCTACTGAAATTCTTAAAGGAACTCAGAGAAAATACACTTCTGGATCCAAATCCATATTATAGAGAATAACATCTTTTCTCGGTTTGGTAACTGATTTCTGATGAGTTTTCATCTTCTCTTTGAAGTCCAGTTCAATAAGCTGATTATACATGGGTATCTTAGTTTGCAATAGCCCCTGACACACCGCACAGGCAAAGCAGCCAGCCATGCATGGCCCAGGAACATTCTGCAGCTCTCCTCTTGTTGATACATTGTTCTATGCACATTTTGCCAAAAAAGGCCACTCCTCTACCCAGATACAGCTTTACCACCGTTTTTCTTGTGCCCAAGCCCAGCTCCACAATCTCAACAGAACTTCTAGTTTACTTCCAGGGACTTCAAGCGCAAAAGCCAAATACCTGTCGGAATCTTTTCTTTATCTCTTCATCTGTGGCCTCAGGATCCATCTGCAGCACCTAAAAGACACCATGAGAGCACAGGAAGTTTGATGTTACTCTCCATTATTAGGTTTCTGGCAGTAAGCTCTAACACTTTTATGAGGAGTGGTTGCAGCCACTTGGTTTGTTCAGCCTGCAGGAGACTGAGGTCAGACTTCACTGGGGTCTTTAACACCCACGTAAGGGGCAGGTACTGATCTCTTCACTCTTGTGACCAGTGATGGGACTCAAAGAAACAGCAGGAAACTGAGCCAGGGGAAGTTTAGATTGGATATCAGCAGAAGGTTTTCCATCCAGACAATGGCCAAACACTGAACACTCCCCAGGGCAGTGGTCACAGCACCAAGCCTGAGTTCAAGAAGTGTTCGGATAACACTCTCAGGCACAGGGTGGGATTGCTGGGGTGTCCTTTGCAGAAGTTGGACTCTATGATCCTCATGGGTCCCTTCCAACTCAGCACATTCTGTAGCACTTGGTTCACTGGCACACAGACGCGCCAGAAAGCTTCCTCCATCACAACATGAATTTTCACCCAGTAAAACAAAAACATTTTAAGAGTCATCATGTTTGTGACACTCTAAATCTACTAATGCTAGATTCCTCTGACTATGCCAGTGCCTTTTCTACACTCAAGTCTTGTGTAGACAGCTGTCATCCATAAACTGGGCTGAACCTTCAACCAGGCCTGTAGCAATGCTGGCAGAAACAGAAGCACATGGGGGCTTTGGAACACTGTCAGGCCATTCATAACTGAGAACTCTGGGCAGGAAACTACCATTTGTAAGAATTTATTCATTTTATCATTTTAAAAGAAGACAGTAGAGTTTTACTGTTTGGTTTCCATGAATTGGATCACTTGTCTATTGATCTTTATGAACGTGGCAAAGTTTAGGAGCTCTTCTGTGAATTAATTTACTGAATAGAAGATCTAAGCAGTAAGTGAGCAGATTCACAATAGTCTGTAAACAAAAACCACTCTCCCACAGGAAAGCTACAGTCTACTCCCAAATGGCTTTCTTAATTTACTCTCCAAGTCAAGTATTAAGATCTACACAAAACTGAATGTTGTCAGAGTGAATCTGCCAACTGATCTGCCTGATCAGCCCTGAACTGGGTCTACAAAAAGCACCTGGGGCTTTAAAAAGGCACAGAAGATGATATCAGGAAGGAATACACACAGGGAAAGCCAGCTCCAGCTGAATACCAGATTAATTATTTACTGTGTTCTTCAGGCTACACAAGTTCAGTGGGATGAACACTCGAAATAAAACAATTAGAAATGCTGAATTAAGACCAGATTGCCAAGCTGCCACCTCCAGCTGTTACCTTTCTGTTCAGAAAGTACCCAGCACTGATCTGCCAAATCTTCAAGTGATGTTGCATGAGGGAAATGTGACACAAGAACAGTTTGCATTGCAATCAGTGAGAAAGAGCGAGCAGACAGACACCATCCTTCTGCAAAACTTTTGCACAGTAATCTATACCTACATTTTTTTTTCCTTTATGTTCAGTCTTTTACTGCAATAAAACACTCAGGAAATCAGGAAGTTAACAGACTAAGTCGGAAGGGAGGACAAAATGTTCAAACTAACCTCAAAAGGGTTCAAGTTGAAATAGGAAGATCCAGGTCGGGTCAGCCTGTCAATTTGGTTTTTTGATGTTAAAACAGAGTCTCGTTTTTCGATTTGCTTTACCTGAAGAACAAGAGAGGCCTGCATTAACTGACCATCACAACATCCTTAGCTGTTTTTTCCATGTGATTACCACACAACCTCGTCCCCTACTAAAATTCACACACTTCTTGCTCACCCCCAGCCTGTAGCTATTTTACTGAAGCTGTAACAAAGCATGTCTCTGAGCCTTTTCTGTAGCACAACAGTATTTTTAACGCTACATTTTAACTATAAGAAACCCCGCAGAACACTTCTGCCCGTCTATTCCACGGCTCGCTCTACAGCTGTGCCTTTTCCCCTCCCCTTGCCCCTCCAGCAGCCCCGTCGCTGCGATTCCTCGGAAAACACCGCGCTATTGCTTTTAACCCACACGGCCCTTTAAACACGTTGAGCGACGCAAATACACAAACCCACCTCAGCCCCGACCACAGCTTATTTACTTCAGCCCAAGCCTGCTTTTTCACGCGCAAAAAAACCAAGCCACGTGTTTACGTTTATAACGCTCGGCCTCATTCACAGAAACGCGGGGGCCCCGCCGAACAGGCGGCACAAGGGAAAGGGGGGTCCCGAGGGCGACAGATCCCCCACAGCCGGGATGGGAAGGGAAGAAGGGGGGGGAGCACGCTGAGGGCCCGAGGTGGGGGCACAGCCAAGCGTGGGGCGCCCCGGAGGGCCGGGCCGAGCCCAGCACGGATCCCTTCCCTTCCTTTCCCTTCCCAGGCGGGCGGTACCTCGTTGTAGAAGGTCAGGAACGCATCCTCGGCCGCGCCGGGCCCCGCCATGGCCGCCGCCGCTCCCCGTGAGGGCTCCGCCTCTGATGCCTCAGCGGCTCCCGCGACCGCGTCGCGCCGGCGCAGCCGCGACCGCCTTCGCGGTCGCGGCTGCGCCGGCGCGGCGCGGTCGCGGGTGGGCGGTTCGTCCGCGGGTGGGCGGTGCGGGCGCTCCAAGGGCAGGCGGCGATGGCGGCCGTGGCGGTGCTGAGGGGAGGGCTCGGCCTGCGCGGGGCTCTGCTGGCGCAGCAGCAGCGCTGGAGCTCGGGCTCGGGCGCCGACCAGGTGGGTGTGGGAGGTTGCGGGGGTGTTGCGTGGGTATATTGCGTGGGGGGAGTCCCTTTGTGTGCGCTCACCCCGCCGTCTCGTCCCCCGCAGCTCGGCGAGCTGGGCAAAGGCGCCGGGAAGGGCGGCGGCGGCGGCGGCGCCATCCGGGAGGCCGGCGGCGCGTTCGGGAAGAAGCAGGCGGCCGAGGAGGAGCGGTACTTCAGGTGAGCGGGGCTGGGGGGGATTGCGGGGGTCGTTCCAACCCAGCCGGGGCTGCGGGGCTGCAGCTCGGGCCGTGTCGTGTCTCGCAGGGAGAAGGAGCGGGAGCAGCTGTCCGCCTTACGGAAGCACCACGAGGAAGAGATCCACCACCACCAGAAAGAGATCGAGCGGCTGCAGAAAGAAATCGAGCGCCACAAGCATAAGATCAAGCAGCTCAAGGATGACTAAGCTCGGTGCTGTTGCTGAATGTGCATGGCCAATACTGAATGTGGTGTAAAAACAGCGTTGAAGACTGTGTATTTTGATCAGCATTATCCAAACCCATCCAGTTAATACTGTGGTCTGCAACATTGTCAAATAAACTACTCAGTATCAGTTTTCTGCTCGGTAACTGTTTAATGAAAACAAAACCAACCCCACTGTCTGGTTTTAAGCTTCATTGTTCTTCCAAAATAAGGATGTACTCCTGAGTAGAGAAGCCTGTACAGAACTTAACTACTTTCTTTAGATTTATTTGACAGAAATGACCGTTTGTACCTAGTGGGATAACTTTAAATTTATGCTGATGTCATGTGTGCTGGTGCTACTTCCTGGAGCAAGACAGCTGAGATCCTGACTTTCACATGAATGTTCTCTTCCACAATGACTTTAATTGCCCAGAGGGGTTTTATTGTCTCTAGGTCTCTGTTCCTTAGCTAAGTCCCTTTCCAAAGAAGAATGGATTAAGACTAATTTTATTCAATCACTTTGGCAATTTTAATGTAAGAAATTCATTATAAAACACAGTAAGTGCCGTGAAATAGTTTGGCCTTACTGCACTAAGCCCTGACAAGAAGGGGATTTTTTTTTTAATGTAATAAGAATGGGCAGGTAAAAAACCAGCCTTGCCTTCTACACTTGCACTGTTGTGTCCATGAATCTGTGTGAACTGCCTTGGTTTACAGCACTGGTGAGTGCCAGGCTGCGTTGCAGTTGGTGAAGGGGAGCAGCGATGCTGAACTGGCAGCGTACGTGCCTGGAACTGCCCTGTCTGAAAGTGCAGGAGGCAAATGATAGCTTAGATGTAGAAAGTGGTTTGACAAGGGTGTGACTGGCTGGCTGAAGGTGTCCCAGTTTCTCCTGGTTCACCTAGCCAGCTGCTCCCCTTGGGCTGCTCTCACCTGAGGAACACTGCAGGTAGTGGCATGTGTTGTCTGCAGAGTAAATGACACCACTGTCACTCTAATGCCATTAAAAACTGTTCTTCAATGAAAATGTCACCCGTGTGATCAGCCCTGGAAGAGGCTGTTCTGTGGAGTATCTGTGCCTGGCTGTGCTCAGTCTGTGGAGATGCTGTGGTGAGTTGTGCTGAGGTTGTGTACAGAGCTGCGCTGTGGGCTTGGTCCCTTTTAGCTGGGGCTAATTACCACAATATTAGTAACTCCCCCTCCACACCTCCCTGAACCTCAAGGGAAGAACTGTGTCATGAAAAGCAATATACTATTGACCCGTTCAGGTTATACCCATTTAAAAATGCAATTTTTTTACCCATTTCAGAATGCTTTTCCTAATGTATCTGTCAGCTGGGGTTGGCTTCCCCCAAAAGCTGCAGAGTCACTAGTGAGATGTCACCATTGAAGACTGATTTCTTTGCATCACAGCTACAGTGGGCTGTGGAAGAGCTGAAATAAATATTAGGACAACTCTATATTCTGAAGGGAAGAGGTGAGGGTTTAAATTCATGGCTCTGTGATTTACTCTGCTTTTTTGTGTGCTAACTATGCACTAAGCTCAGCTACAGAGCCTCTGCCCAAGCACCTGTAAGGGAGATTTGCTATGAGACTGGGAGTGCTGCAATTTGGACCTCACTGTCTTGGGCGTGTTGTGGGAGTCACTCAGCCTCTTGTCTCACCAGCCCATAGTTCTAAGCCCAGTGAATTCACCCAGGCTAGCAAGGTGAATGGCTTCTGGAGTCCAAAAATGCTCCAATCACCACTGAGCAAGTGCGAGAAGTACTGAGGAGGGAGGAGGGTCTGGTGTCTTCTCCCATCTCTTGACAAGCCCTTTGCTAAACTAGAAAGGTCTCTATTAATATCCAGCTGGCATGATAACTGCCTTTGCAGCCATCCTGCCACTAGGAATCCGATCTGGCTATGAACCTGAGTACCTCAGGTAGTGTCTGTTCCATTCACCCTTTGGTTGAGGTTTCTTTACTGTGATCACCCACTGAGCTCCTCTTCAAGGGAAACCAATCTGCTTTAATTTAATGCCAGTGACACTGGCCATTCCTAGTTAACAGGCACTGCTTTATTTCCTTGGTGGTGCAAATACCTCTGCCTAGCAAAAGGCCCCTCTCCTGAACTTGTCTCTAGAGATGACAAGCACCTCACCCACTCCACCTCTTGTGCTGACCAGCTGCAACTCTGTGAGGAACTGAGTTCCTACCAGACTTCCCAGCACCCCTGGTCACTTTGACCCTCTTCTTATGCTGGTTCTGGTGCTCTCTAAAACCTCAGTTACAGAAATGTCTTTTCCTATTCCCTGAGGTTAGTAAGAAGCATGAATTTATATAGTGTTTGATCACTAAAAGGTGGTTCAAAATAAATGTTCAAGGGGGACCTCTGCCTTTGGGCAAGGGAGATGTTAAATCATCTTGTTTTGTGTAGTTTCATCATCAGTGCATCTCTTCAGAAGTGTTTTTCTTACTTCTGTTGAACTTCAAACTGTCTGTCTCTGCAATAAGTTACCAGCTGACAGAGCTGTTGCCTGTTCCTGATTTCTATGACACAGCAGGTAACCAGTGCAGGTGAGTGTACTGGGTGTGGGGTGCTTGGCTTAGTGGAGTGCAATATGTCAACAGCACCAACTTACGGGCTTGTAACGTGTTTTATCTGCAGCTTCTTTGACAGTGCTTATGATTAAAAACATGAGATGAAAGATGTCCAAGTTACAGACAGTCCTCTTAGCAGAACTATTTCAACTACAAGGTGGCAAAAAAATTATTTAAGATACATTTAGTCTGATGGGCATTTCACCAAAAAGGTTGGTGTTCTGGGGATCACTGCCATAGCACTGGGCTACTGACATATGACAGGAGCAGTTGCGTGACTCGCAGCAAGCACGTTTGTCTGGGGTCAGCCACCACTTCCAGGGCCAGTGGATGGAGAGATCCAGGTCCAGCTATGGACAGTTTGCTGCAGGACTCCAGAGCAGGAATGCTGGGGAGTAAACCAAGACTACATGTTGGACCTAGGTGCTTGCTGGGGGGTTAAGAAGGTAAAAGCTGTCTGTAGACCTTCCCAGGACTCTCCCTCAGTCCAATGTGACCTGGAGGACACAGCTCAGTTGTCTTTTGGAAATCAGTAGCTACAAACTGCCAGCTGCTTCCAAGCAATTCTGTTTTAGAGCAGCCAAAACCCAAAGCTGATGTTTGAAACTGGTAAGGCTGCAAGAATAGTGCTAAACTCAGAGAACAGGCCATAGAAGAGCTTACTGTTCTGGGTTTCCTCAGTGGCTCTGGAACGGCTGATGGCATGATTAGCTCCCCCTCTGTCCCACAGCCACAAAGGAAGGGATTCTTTTCCCTGCCAGAACTGGTGCATCCTCGTTATTCACTTGTTCCTCGGGGTTGGACTGATCCCTGTTCACAGCACCCTCACTCCCCACAGCCACTTACAGTGCAGTTCCATGAAGAACTTCTCTTCTTGGAGCAGCCTTTATATCTCAGTGAGATGCTTATCCTCCCTTACCCCCAGATCCTCTGTCCTTTCTGTGCTTCTACAGATCATGGCCCAAAACTGCTTGGCCACTGCAGGAGCAGGAAAAGTGAACTTTGTTTTCAGCTAAAACTGAGCTGGTGATTTTTGCTGCAGCAAACAGAAGCTGCTTCCCAAGGTGCTTGGTTTGTGCTGCATCCTACACAAATGTGACAGAAATTGCCAAGAATCCTTGGCTGGGGTGGGAAAAGAAGCAAAAAAAAGAGGCAAGTGAGATCCAAGAACTTTAGCAAGTTGGTTTTAGTGCAAGGTACCCAGGTTGCCCAGCCTGGTCTCTTTGGGCCTTTTTAACACACTTGTCCTCCCTGCTCCAGAGCAGACAAGCAGAATGAGGCAGGACAAAGACAAAGCATATGTGTTGCAGGGTAAATATATAGGGCCGTGGAAAAGCTGGATCCCTTCCCTTCCTTTGCTCTGTCCCCTCAGGGGTTCTCTCGAACAAGACTCCAGCCTCCCCACTGAAGGTACACCACCACCCCCTGCATGTCCAGGGGCAGTGGGACTGTCCTGCCCTGCAAGACCAATGCATGCCAGCTCTCTGCAGCCAAGATTAACGCTTTCCTTGCTTCCGAGATGGTTTTTGTTCTGCCTTGGCACGGGACTAAATCAGATCTTGTGTAGCTCCAACCAGAAAGAGCTATAACTTGTTTAATTCTGAGATTTTCTAGCAAAAAATAAAATTGAGACATCCATCAAAAATTTAAAATTACTCTCATCTCAGAGCATCCAGGGTCTCCTTTCAGGCTCAGCTTGCTGTCTGGCACTGGAATAACCCAACTACCTGCAGGCTATAGCTTGTTCCTCGCTACAAGTGCCCAAAGTTCAGATAATTTTGGACTGAGGCTGTAGTGGGGAGCATGAGACCAAAGAACAAAGTGCTGCCAAAACACACACAGAACCAGGGTGGTAGTTGCTGCAGATATTCTGGAAATTATTCTCAATGTATCATACTGCCTGCCACGTACATACCTCAATATACATTTTGCTGACAGGGCATATGTCATTATACTCCATAATTCACTCCTGGATACTATATTATAAAGTCTTTAAGAACTTTGCAGGACATTTATTAAGCACCACTAAAGACGCTCAGCTCCCTCAATCCCTCTCAGTATTTGTGTTGTGAGAAGTCCTTAAACCTTATTTAAAACCTTATTTTCTTAACAGTAAAACAAGTGAACTGGGACAAGGCAGTGAACGATTACATCTCACCACAGCAGACCCTGCACCCAGCACTGACGAGCTGGCTCTGGAGAGGGAAGTCACCAAGGCAGTGCCAATTCCACAGGAGGAGCCACATGCCTGCCACTGGACAGGTTCAGCAAGGCAGCCTGAACACCTCCAGCAGCTGCACAACCCTGCCTCCCATTTCTGGACTGGAAACGTTGGACAACACATACACTTTTTCCCCACTAGTGGGCTATCACACATATTTGATCTAACACACCTACGTGCTGTCTTCAGGAGAGTCATTTTGTGGTGAAAGTCCTGGAGGGACCTTCGCTGAGAGCATGAGAGCGGCTGCACTCCTTTCTTTACGGGGCTCAGAGGGGCGGTTCCCACGCGGGTTCTCCGGGTTCACCTCGACACAGCCCCTCACACCTTGGCTTCCACCTTATGCAACAGCACGACCACACGAGGCCAGTGCCACACAAAAGGTGCCAACGCACCGATTTCCTCCAGATTTATGTAGTTATTGTGTCAACTCTGCATCCATCAAGCAAATCTGGTGAGCAGGCAAGTTAATCACCGATTAATTACAGATTAGCAGGCGCAGAGCCCCTCACGCCACTGTCCTAAGAAGGGACAGTGTTGCATAGCTTCCCCTGCTTGCCTCAGGCCTGGAGGGCAGCGTGGCCCGGGGGCTGCCAGGGGGCCGCGATCGGAGAGCAGGAGAGCCCCGCGGGCAGGGGGTGAGGGCCGGGGGGCCCGGCCGGGCCTCAGCCCGTCAGCCCGCCCCCGCCCCCTCAGCGCAGGCCCCGCCCACGGCGCGGGGGGGGCGGAGCGGTGCTCCCTTTGTTCGGCCGCGGGCGGCGCTGCCCCTTTAAATGTCCCCGCCCGGCCCTGCCGGCGCGCCGGGGAAGGCGCCGCGCCATTGGTTACGGCGCCGCCTCCTCATTGGCCGGCGGGAGGCCGCGCGCGTCCCGCCCCCCGCGCCCCATTGGCGCTGCCGGCCGCCCGTCCGCAGCGCGAGCTCCTGAGTGGGCGAGGCGGCGGTCCCTGGAAACAGTTCCGGGAAACCCCGCGTGCTGCCGGGGTCGCGCCGCCGTCCATGAGGAGAAGGAGGAGCGCGCGCCATTTGCCGTCGCTGCTTGGGCCCGAGCTGCGCCGCGCCGGCCCCGCTCCGGTGAGTGCCGGGGCCGCCCCGCGGGCCGGGGGCGCTTCGCGGCCGGCCCGGGCGCTCCCGCGCGGGCCCCGCGGCGGGGCGGGCGGCGCGGGCCGCGGGCAGGCCCGGCGCGGGCGGGTGTGGGCCCGGGGCGCTGGAGGAGCGGGGCGGGGGCCGCGGAGGGGCCGCTCCACGGGCCGGGCGCGGGAGGGGGAACGGCGCCGGGGAGGGGCCGGGGGCGGGCCGGGGTGGGGGGCGGCCCGCTCCGCCCCGCCGTGCGGGTCAGGGGTGCATGTGACGGGCGGCCGGGCCGCGCTTCGGCGGGTTGGGGCCCTGCGCGGGCGCTGCGGGCTGTGTTCGGCCCGCGGGGACCCGGAGCGCTCCCGGCAGCGCTCCCAGCAGCGAGCGCGTCGCTGTCGCAGCGCGTCCTCCCCTCCGACACAGCGCATGATGAGATAGAGCCGCTGCAGGGAGGGACGGACGGGCGGCACCACCCGCAGCGCTCGGGTCTGCGCTTCGGCCAGAGAATAACGCTTGACAAATGCTCGTAACAGGAATTCTCCAGAGTTTTGTTGTTAAGACATTGTTTCTCTTAAATTAACTTTTACCGAAGGGCTTTATTAAACCTTGAAAATTTTGCTTAAATGCATCATTATTAAAATTAGTAAAGACTCTAGTTATTGGGTCTGAGCAGCGTTCTTACTTGTCAGTATTTCAACGTGCTTATCTACTTTAGTACATAAGCTATGCTGGACTGCTCTTTATGAAACACTCTGTTGGGTTACTTTTCCCATGGATAGGGAAAGGATCCCGCCAGCACTTCCTGTTGCAAAGGGCGTTAATGCTCGTGAAGCTGGTGGTTTGGTTTTTTGTTTGGTTTGTTTTTTGTTTTTTTTTTTTTTTTGTTTTTTTTTTTCTTCGAGATGACACTTTAACACCGATTTTTTTTTTTTTTAACTCCTAGAAGTAAAGGTAATAGAACCAGAATTCTGCATCTCACAGTAGAGGGTTTTTTAACCTATGCAACCTGTGATGGTTGCAAACGAGCAGTGTCTGCTTGATAATTCTGCATTCTAGAAATTGTATTTCCCAAGAGTACTTCATATCCCCTTATCTCTCAGTTTTTCTGTGTAGGAGTGAACACTATTGAAATAATGCTTGAGCCTCCTGCTAAGACTCAAGTTCCTAGTTTTGTCAGAAACCCCCAGTGTTCCCTGCTTTCTTAGGCAGAGATCTGCAAACTTCTTCGAGGATAACTTCTTCAGAACAAAGCTCATTTTTGTTAAGTATTGTTCAGTACAACTCAAACAACTCGATGAGCTATGAATGGCCAATTCCAGAGAGAAATGAGCGTGCACAGATTTTATGTTTCAGGTTAGGAAAACATAGGAACTGTGTAGGAGGAGGATGTGATCAGTGTTGTGTTTTAATGGCACTGATGGGCATCTTGCTGACTTGCTGTGCTGAAGTCATCTCTAGAGATAGCTGTGTGGGTATTGAAGCAGAATTTCAGTTTCTCTGAGGGCTGTGCTGGTCTCTTCCTTAGCATCATGCCGGAGGTTCTGGGGTATTTTCATTGCATGGGGCTGTGGATTGAGGAAGGCTGAGAACTCTGTGCTGGAGGGGTGAGGGTGCCAGCGGTGTTTTGGCATAGATAGTGAGGAACCCTGGCTAATTTTGTAAAGGTCTTCAGCCCGCAATAACTTATTAAATATAAGTTTTCTTATCATTCATTCTAAGAAACGTTTATTAAAGCATAATTAAATTATTAAAATGTACTTTCTGTGATTGAATAAGCTATGGTATGAAAGAAATGGCTATCGTGTACAAAATAAAAAGGTCTGCCCTTTTGTACATCCCTTTGCATACAGAAGTGTTTGTTAATGAGTGAGGTGTTAATAAATCCCCAGTTCAGTCTTTAAATGTGAACTCTTATCTTCCCCCCACTCATGTGTTTATCTTCCTGTTTTGACAAGAACGTTCTGTAGTGTGAGGCATAAGTAAAGGGATGATGCTTGTTTTCTTGCGTTCAATTTAACAAACGCCCCCCAAACTTCCTTCAGTGTTGTTTTTAATGTGGTATAACTTCACTGCTTGACACAGATAGGATGTTGGATAGAAGGAGCAGTAACATAAGCAAGCAGAACGACTTCGATGCAGAGTTTTTGCGTATGAATTAATTGATTTCCTGTGCACCTGAGCATAAGTTCGATTCCTGTGTGAAAGTAAAAGTTTTCAGCAGGAGGCTGAAAACAGTAGTGGTGTATAATCACTGCGAAGTTGGTCATAGTAGTTTGAGGTACTGTGCTTTTGCCAGAAATTGCCTTTCCTGCTCATTTCAGCTGTTACTAAGCATGTTTTGAGTTAACTAGATTGAATTTATAATTAATTGGATGGAGTTATACTTAGATAGTCTGTAGGTGGCAACCTCTGTTAGAGGCATGGTATAAGATACAGGGAATAGTAACATGGCTGTTTAAGCAGTGATTGTCAGATTGAGGCTGAGATCAGATTTCTCTTTTCAAGATGCCATGCACTATCAGGCTCAGGTCTGTGCTTGGTTTTTTTTGTTTTCCAGGAAAAAACTATTTGAGCCGTGTGAGTTATGAAACACTGGAAGTACGTGTAGTTTTAACTTCCTGCTTGTCATATGAGGGCTTAAAAAGAGGACTAGGCATTTTGTAAATGACTCTCTCGAGATGCAGGAATTCTGAGCGAAAGACAGTGAATGGCTTAAAACATGTTCTATATCATAAAGTATTTATGGTCTTCAGGAGAGCATTGTTGGAAACAGTGTGAAGCTTGAAACAAGCCCCTTTCCCGCGGGCACAGCTGGGAGGTGGTGAAGCTAGGTAACCCCTCAGGCACCAGAGGGAATTCTCCTTGCCTGTGTAAAGTTGTCCCCGATTTGTAGTACCTCTGCTCATTTGGTAAGCATGGTTTTGTGTACGCTGTTTTAAACTCATCCATTTCTGCATGTTTTAAAAACAAATACATATCCCGCACATACTAATCCACACAATTCTTGACTTACAATCCACCCTTGAAATGTTTTCCAGTGAGCCAGTCTCCCTGTGTAGTGGATATTTGCCCTAGAGCAGATGAGAACCCCGAGCTGCTCTGCACGCCCGGGCTGTCCCGCTGGGTCACGTGGGCACCCCGCGCATGCAGACACACACAGCGCTCCTCTGGTGCTTTATGGGGCTTTTAGCTTGTTCTTTAGAGGAGAACAAAAATGGTAGTGAAATCCTGGGGAGTTTTACTTACTGATACAATTAAATTAAAAATTAAAAATATTTTTCTTGTCAGCTACATCTAGCTCATGTTACATTGAGGGGGAGCTAAGCAGCCTTTCTCAGTTATGACTTTCACCCACATATATCTGCTGAACACAGAGTGCAGATTCAGTATTTTAAGTGGTGTAATTTTACTTGTTGGTAGTCTTCAAGGAAGAAAAGCCAGTTTAATCTCAGATTTCAGGCCAGGCTTACAAAGCCATTAGGGAATCTATTGCTATAACTGTGAAAAGAAATATATTTCTTCTGGATGCTCTCACACCCTGAAGGCCGTAACACTTTCCACAGTAAATTTCTTTAAGAAAACCTTTTAAATTAAGTTCGTGTGACAGGAAATAGTTAAAATTTGAACACTCAAATGGAATGTGCATTGTTTTTGATTTTAGTTCTTCATGAGGACACTAATTCTTAAGTGAAAAAACCCATACAGCCAGTGAATTAAGATGCAGAGTCTTAACTGACATTGTCAAAAACATTTGAGCTGTAGTGCTGTGGAGTATTTTCCTTCTTAGGGGTTAGATGTTCCCCACACTGATGTATGTTTGTGGTGAAGGCAGATACCTTCTCCTGGTGTTAGGCTGTGAATCTCACCTTTCGGAACTCCAGAGGAGATGTTTCTGCCTGGACACACAAGAGCTTGTCAACCCTTTGTTCAGTTATAGGCAACACTGGGAAAAGTGTTAATCTTTTGGGTATGTGACACTTGAAAGCTACTCTGGGTTCACAAAAAACTGTTCATGAGCATCACCATAAGCCATTGTAGTTCAGAAGGTCCTTGCAATTGTTTCCAATAACTTTTCTGTATTTAAGTATTGCCAGAGTCTCTCAGTTCTTTTGGGTTTTTTTTTGTGTACAGAGAAGACAATTATTGTGTAAACAACTGATCTTATAAAAGGCAGTAAAAAGGTGAACTCAAAAATACCCCTGTCTGTGTATCTTCTTTGTGTGTCTCAGCCTGTGGGTTTTTGAGAAGAGGGGTTGAGAATATTACTGTACCCAAAGCATTTTTGATGTAAGGAAGCCCCCCCTCTGCCCTGCACTGTTTCACGTTTTGAGATCTTGCTGAGACTCTCTAACAAGCAGGCACAGAGCTGAGTTTTGCTTTCTGTGATGTTTGTAACCTATAGAAGGTTGATGTTATTAGTGTTTTGAGAATTAATACCTGTACAGGTAGATAAGCGTTATTGTAGGCTTCGGGTAGCGTGTTTTTTTCTTCTGTAATTAGGCTACAGTCAGAGTTGCTTTTAAGTGAACTGAGTTGGTTAGAAAGCAATTTCTCTTTGTCAGGTAACAGAATATATGTGTGAACATACATATATATGCTATGTAGAGATGGAAAACTTCCTTTCTTTTGCTCACTAGTGGCTTAAAAGAAGTGGCATCTGACAAGAAACAGTGTGAGGCTGTGTTACATCTGTAAAATTTGCCTTCAAGTTAAGACAGCTTTAGTAAAATCACTACTCTCTGAAGAAAAATTATTGGTTGTTTTTTTTTTTTTTTTTTTCCTAGGCCTAGCTTGCAAATCATAATGCTGTCTTGCAACAGGTTCATGAGCTGTAGTCTGGAAGGGTTGGGTATACAAGGAACTGCTAGAGGTGTGGTTATGCTTTGAGACTTGTTTTGTAGCGTAGTAAATAGCTCGAGGCTTCAGCATTTTTTAAAAAACCTGTTCTTGAATCATCTTCATACCTGTTTCCCAGTAGGTAATTGCATTGCTCCAACCATGCTGCATTGTCTACCTGGTTATCATTTGCTTCTGCTCATTGACTTCTGCCCTATCGTTTAAAGCCTGAGGCTTGTTTCATTTCTGACCTGAACAGCTGATCATCCTGATGTTCTCTGCTGGGTAGTTGAATTGTCTCTTGTCAGCCTTTTTATTTGGGAGCACTAAATATCAGCTGGCTGGCTAATTGAGAAATTGAAACTGTTTTTAATGAATTGGGCAAAGCGCACTGGAATTGTCTGAGAAGATAATTGTGCATTTTTTTGGTGCACTTACTTGGAATCAGTTATTTCTGAAAGTAAGTCTTTTAATACAAGAACTGAAGATGCTGCAGTCATGGCTTCCTTTTAAACCAATAAGGTATATGTTATTAAAAAAGTAGCTGGACTGATTTGTAGAGCTTGAATTTGAGGGAATCTGAAAGCATGGAAACTGTTGTGTTGCAGCTTCAAATGACAATGTGCTTTAGAGTGCAATTCTCCTGTTTCTGTCCTCGAGTTCTGCCAGCACCGGGTGGTAGTCTTGTGCAACATGTTGGGTTTGAAGGAAGACATGGCAACAAGCCAAGAAAGTGGAAAGAAGCAAACAAGTGTTGACATTTTTATATCTTAAGCTACCCTGCAGGGTTATGTGTTCATTACATTCTAAACAATTGTTTTAAAAGTAGAGGAATGGGAAACGGAATAGCAGTAGCTCTTGTGAGTCTTTGCTGAAGGTTGTTATTACCATGTCCCCGTACCTTCCAGCTGCTATGGTAACCAGTAAATGACAATCGGCAGATGAAGTTTAGACATCGTCATGTACATGAAGTACATTTTTTTAAAAGTTATGTAAATTCTTCCATGTACATTTTCCACAATACTAAGGGTTGTACTTTCTTTTGAAACTTAGATCAGCTGCATCCAAAAAGTATTAAATAAAACTTTTGATACAGGTGATTTGCAGCATGTATACAAATTAGTTTAGATAAATCATGCATTGTCCTACAAACTAGTTATTTCTGGCTTATTGTAATATAGCTCCTGAATTTTTTCCAGCAGCATAATAAAATGGCTAATCAGGTGAATGGTAATGCGGTACAGTTAAAAGAAGAGGAAGAACCAATGGATACTTCCAGTGTAACTCACACAGAACACTACAAGACACTGATAGAGGCAGGCCTCCCACAGAAGGTGGCAGAGAGACTTGATGAAATATTTCAGACAGGTATAATATGCATTTCTTGTTTCTGATTGGTTATGAAAGTGAGGGCATACCATTTTCAAATTTTTATAGATTAAGGTTTAAAAATTCATTGTTTTTGATCTGTGTAGCTCTGAATGTTTTGCTACTTTGACTTCCCTAAAGGCCAATTGGGTTTGACATTGATAATTACTTGACACATCTTTAGAGCTGTATGTGATATCCTAGTTGCTGTAGGCACAGAGCACTAGTTCCTTAGACCTTTCCAAATGAAGATGTATGTTTGCGCATACTAAACTGTACATATTTTTTTTCCTTCAATCTGAATCATCATTTTGCTTTTACTTATCTACTGTCAACTGCTCACAGTGTTCTAAAACACTCAAAGGCTGGATAGGTGACTTAGTGAGGGAAGCAACTAGCTTGTCTTGCCTGGGACTACATTTGAATTGAGTCTGCCTGTGGATTTTTTGTTCTCTCGTTCCGAGTGGACAGTTTAATCCATGTTGGTTATTACACTGAAATGTTCAGCTTGACACTAACTGCTTTTTAACAAAGTTGAGGACTAAGCTATCTAGCAAGTCGAGTAATACCTTGCTGGTAGCAGGTGGTCTCTGCAACTTCTAGAGAGGTTTCTTCATATACAGAGGTTTTGCTATTTTGTTTTTATAACCACCCTATTATTTTGTCCTATAACAGAGGTTTTCTTTTTCCTCTTTAGAGTGTGTTCTGTGAACAGATTTACAAGAAGCAGTAGAACTGCTCTATGTGCTTATCTTGAATGCCTTGGTGGCAAGATGTCAGTTTTTGTTGAAAAGAGTTAAAATTCCTCTGATTAAATGAAGGCAGTTCAAAACCAAGACCTTATCAATCCTCAGTGTGATACTCTGGCTCACGTGGGTGATGTCTTTTGGAAGTCATTCACAGTGAGCTTTCATCGAGCCTTTACCAGCTTTTATTGGCTTTAGAGATGCACTTTCCACCCGTGGGTCACAAGGAGGTGCACTTGATGGTATGAGAGAAGGGTAAAGGCCTGGGCAGAGGAACTCGTGGGGCTCTAACATGTGTTGCAGTTAGGTTGTGTGGGGAGTTCTTAAGGAATTTCAAAGCTTTTTAGCCCAGAACCTGATTACCAAGTACAGTTCCACTGCATGAGTAACCTGAAAACATTTATTCACACTTCATTAATGCCACAGAAGATGTTTGCTTTTTGCAGGGGTTTGTCAGTGAAGTAAACTACTTTTGACACCCAAGCCAAATTTGGGATTGAATTTAGGGATTTTTAATCTGCTGAGGACTTCAATGAAAGATACAGGTGCCTTCCAATATGCAGGATCACTTCTGAAATGTAGTCCTTGGGCTTGGCACTACTGTGCGTTTTTGAAATCAAGTAGCAGTGAAATAATCTGTGCATTTTGGAGATCAAGCTGTTGCAAAGTGTGTGGAGTTTTTGGTATCTGTCCTAAATTTGGATGTATCATTTAAAAAGTACAAATCTTAAAATCTGTTTCTCACACTCCACAGCTTATGCAAGTGCATTACAAAGGGAAAAAAAACAACCTGTAAAGATCCTTAAAAAGAAAAACATGCTTCAGAACTGGTCCAATGTTTCTTGGGGGAGTCTGTACCTGTAAAATTAACATTAGCCTTTTTGGGTACATAGCAGGGCTCAAAATAATACCTTTTTGAATTCTGGCTCTTGGAACCGCACAGAGCAACAAAATGAGTTAAAAATCCCCCAAACAGTGTTTAATATTTGCATGGAGTCCACTGATTCCTGCTTTTTTGAAGTTGGAGGAAAGAGTGAACAAACTGTTTTGCTTCCTAATGTTTTGTGGGGTACAGCTTCCTGAGTATCTGATCATCAGTTAGGTAGCTCCTCTTTCCCATGCAGTAGGGTTCCTGTAATGTTGACGGTTCAGCTTATTCTAGAACAGCTCAGTTTGAGAGAAGGACGTGTGAAATTTAAAATGAAAGACAAGTAAACAAAATTCAAATTATTAGAAGTGAGCCCAAGTTCATTGTTTCAGACGCTGGTGTGTAATACTGCTTTTATGCAGCAGATTGCATTCCTGAATGTTAGAAAACTGTTTGACATGGGGTATAATCTTGCACATCAGCTAGTGCTTAGGTATATACATTTTAATTTAACTTTTTTTTCATTGTTGTACTCATGTTCTTTCATATACTTTTGTAGGAATATGTAATTAAATGTATAACTCTGTTGCTATGGAATGTAACTTTTTGACTTTAAAAGCAAACTGCATAGTTCTTAGTTTGTATGACCTTCAATAGAAATCTGTAACTTCTTTATCTTTAACTTTTAGGGTTGGTAGCTTATGTCGATCTTGATGAAAGAGCAATTGATGCTCTTAGGGAATTTAATGAAGAAGGAGCCCTCTCTGTATTACAGCAGTTTAAAGAAAGTGACCTGTCGCATGTACAGGTAAGGTGAGAGCTCCAGGAGTGTGAGCACATAAGTGTAACTGGTGTTCTGGCACTACTGGCAGGAGAGCTGTAATTTAGAAATTCACTGATGTTGCTGTATTCTTGTATTTCAAACCCAAATCACGAGTGTGTTAAAATTTGCCTTAAATGTGTTGGTGTTTGAGCGCGAAGCAAAAGCTCCCAGATAATAAAAATGAGCGTGCAATTGAGAAAATGGCTTAAAATTAGGACTTTTTCAATCTGACAAGTTTATTCAATTAATTGTTGGATTTTCCTAAATGATTCTTTTGACATCTGATTTATTGCATTGGCTTGAAACGCCTCATGGTGTGGAGTATAAAATTCACTGGATTCCCAGGGCTCGTCATACACACTATTGAGTTGTTTTGTAAATTGTATCTGCAGAACAAAAGTGCATTTTTATGTGGAGTTATGAAGACCTACAGACAAAGAGAGAAACAAGGCAGCAAAGTACAGGAATCAACGAAGGGACCAGATGAAGCAAAGATTAAGGTAACAGAAGATACTGGTTATTCTGTACTACCTGATAAATGTCTGTACACAGACTGGAGAAATGTTGGATGTACTTAAAAAGCATCGATACCACTTGGATAAGTATATTGACACTTGTCTTTGAAGAAATTTATGCGTGATACTGATTCTAGGAAGAGTGCTTGTTGGAAGTGCAGGTCTTTCTGGTCACACAATTGCCAAAATATCGATATCTATTTAAGAATTGTCTTAGTTGTCCTTTTATGTGAAATACAGTATGTTGAGCCTGGGTGACCATTTCAACAAGAACAAGGTATTATATACTAGGAAAGGCTTCTGTTTTGCTGAGACCTGAGTACAGAGTGGGCAACGATAATGCCCCGGTGTTCTGGAGTTCTTGGGTTGCATAGGAAATGGAAAATAAGGGAAAAGACAAGCAAGTTCTTTCCCGTGACCTCATAGCATGAAACAAATGTTGTTGTTTATGATGTTTTTGTAAACCTACAGAATAACAGGGTTTTTTGTAGGTTCTGTCTCCTATATACCTTTATTTTAACCCACTGCCCTCTCCCCTGTAACTAGTCTTTTTATTTTTTTTCAGGCTTTGCTAGAGAGGACTGGTTACACTTTGGATGTAACTACAGGACAGAGGAAATATGGAGGCCCTCCTCCAGATACTGTATATTCTGGTGTTCAGCCTGGCATTGGAACAGAGG
The DNA here is from genome assembly GCF_003031625.1 of Empidonax traillii. Lineage (NCBI taxonomy): Eukaryota > Metazoa > Chordata > Aves > Passeriformes > Tyrannidae > Empidonax > Empidonax traillii. The sequence goes on from NW_020955534.1 coordinate 224,566, forward strand.
TTGGTATACACAGACTAATCTGATGGTTGTTTTGTATGTTTGTGCAAACCTATAAATAGGAAATAAGTGAAAATAAACTGTATTACAAGTTTAATATATTGTGGAGGAAAGCATTCTTCTGTGTGTGTCTAAATCAGTCTTTCTTACTCCTCAGTATTCTATAAAAGACAGGAAAACAGGTTGAAGTGGGGAAAAGCAGGTGGAATATATTAGGAAAGGCTATGCAAAATTTCTTAAAATGTAAAATAGATCAGTAAGTCGTCAGACTTCATGGTTCATTCTTAAGCTTGTGGTCCGTGGTTCAGTAAACGTGTGACTCAGAGCTATCTGCCTTTATTTACAAGAAATTGAATTTAAGCAGTGCTACCTTGCTTTTATGCAGTGTGCTAAAAATGAAAAACTCGGGTATTGTATAAAGATACTCAAAAGTTTTGAAGTGGACAACTGAGGTTAATAGTAATTAAGGATTTGTTTATTTGCTTTTGTTTCAACCTATATGAAAACATCCTTGAGGATTGCAGGGATGGATAGTGAAACTACCACATTAAAAAGAGGCCGTGTGGCATGAGTGTTTTGGTTGTTTGTTTGTTTTAAATTTCTGCATTTAGAAGGTGACTTAGAGGTTGTTCACCAACTTGGCAGTGTTGCCAGAGTGATTGTGTGATGTATACAGTGTCATTTAATTGCACCAGGGCTCAGTGACGCAAGGAAGCATCTCTTTACCGAAAGGTTGGTCGGACACTGAACAGGCTGAGGGCTGATCAGTGCCCTAGACCTGTCAGGGTTTGGGAGACACTTGGACAGTGCCCTTAATAACACACTTCAGCTTTTGGGCAGCCCTGATGTGGTCAGGCATTGGACTGATTGTCGTAGATCCCTTCTAACCCTTTTATTTGTGACTGAAAGTCCTTAACTACAGCGCTGAAGTATCTTGTCCTGTGATGGTTTGGGAACTTCTTTAGGAAGTTGCAGGAAAGCTGTAAAGTTGGCTGTACTTTTATGCTATGAAGAGTGTGTTTTATACTCCTAAGTTTCCTGAAGCTAGAATGGGTAACTTGTGGAAACTCCTGGAAGAACAGAAATGCTTCTCTGTGAATCAGCATTAGAAGCTGTAGCCAACCCCAGACAGCTAATTACAGAAATGAGACCTCCACCAAATGACTGTATTGCTGGCATTTTGTGGGATTTAAAGGCTCCTTACTGACCTAGACATGTGGTTTGGCTTGACAGGCTGAGATGCTGAATACCTTGCTGAAACCGGTGAAATTTATGAAACTTATTAAATATAAATTTATGAAGTTGCTGAAATTGTGTGAAATGTAGGCTTTAGCTCTTGCTGTTGAGCTCTAAGGCATAGTAATCAATTTAAACAGGATGCTAGAATCTGGTGGTAGGCAGAGCATGTTTGCACAGAAGTGATGAGATCATTGTGGGCACTTCCCCCCCCCCATGAGGTGGGTGGGGTTTTCTTTTTTGGTGGTGGGTTTTTCCTTTTTTTTTTTTTCCCTTTTGAGAACCCCTTCTTTTTTGTTTTCAGCACTTCTGGTTATACAGGGGTGTATATGCTTCTTTTCTAGTGTTAGAGATAAAAAATTAAAAAAACGCAAAACAGTATCACTTTGGATTGTGACAATGCATTCTTGGTGTCACTGATGTCAGTAATGGCAAACTTCTGATTTTTGAGTATACCCAAATACTGTTACTGATTTGAAGAAATGTACGAGGTAGACTTTTCTCCCTTCAACATGCATCAGGTCTTTCTGCTATTAATATTTGTGCACCAACTAATTTGTCTTTTTAAAATATAAAGTTGAATTCATTACATGTTAATTGTAGCTTTAGCTCTCAAGATGTAGTTGAACATTGTGCAGTAAAGCTGCATTGATTCCTGATAAATAATCTTCTGAGTGTTCAGCATGTTGGACATTACCAGACTGGCACAGTGAGCACTTAGCTGAAAGGATTAGGTGGGTGAAGCAGTCCCGTGTATTTTTTCATGTGGGTGAGTTTCAAGAGCAGCTGGACCTTTTTGGAATGTTTTGGAAGATTCTATAATAAAGACAAAGTTACAGCTGTGCAGAAGCTTTTGGAGAAGAAAATGATGGCAATAGGATTTGATAGTAATATTGAGTGTTTGTTTTACTGAAGGACTTGATGCTTCACTGTAAAGTGTTTTGCTTTAGTGAGGTCACATGATGTTGATACTTGGAGACCTGTTTGGTGTGTTTATTGATGAGAATGCAAACAGTTATTTGGGTATTTCCTTCTCTCCTTACACTCACTTTGTCATTTGCGTCTTCAAACATTAATAACTGCTTATCCTGAGGGGCTTTTGCCGTGCTTCATTTTGCTTAAACACTTACCTATTCTTCAAGCAAGTGGTTTTGTAGTTTATGCTAAACACTTTGAATACTCTCACACTGTTGTGTGTGTTTTGGAGACTCTTCTATAAACCACCAAATTAGATTAAAGAAAACAGTCCACCTCTTGAATATCTTTCAATTTATAGATTAGTTTTGCATCCTTTGAGATGCAATTCTGGTTATTGTCAAGAAGACGCTTAGAAGCTTCACAGTAAGGATGATTTCTAAAGGCAACGCTCATTTTCCCTGAAGGAATATTAACTTAGTGATGGTGTTAAAAAATTAGAATGAGTCCTTGAACTGAAAGATAATAGCTGATTCACATAACTTCTCAAGCTCTGCTTAGATCTCCATGCTGATTGCTAATTGTAGTTTATGATTGTTCTCTTTAACCCCAACTGGCAACCAAGCACCACACAGCTGCTTGCTCACTTCCCCTCACCCTGTGGGGTGGGGAGAATTGGGGAAAAAAAAATAAACGTCATGGGCTGAGATAGGAACAGTTAACAATTGAAACAAAGTAAAATAGAATGGCAATAATAACAGTAATAAAGGAAGAGAGAGAGAAGAAAACCCAAGAAAAGCAAGTGACTCACAGTAGTGTTGCTCAGCACTCACTGGCTGATGCCAAGCCTGTCCCCATGCCATGATCGGCCCCTGCTTGGGAGCAGCTGCCCCGGTTTCTGTACTGGGCAGGTACTTGGGGTGTGGAATATCCCTCTGGCCAGCTCAGGTCAGCTGGCCTGCCATGCTCCTTCCCAGCATTTTTTTTGTGCCCTTCCTCACTGGCAGAGCATGAGACACAGGAAAAGTCCTTATTTGGGGTAAACACTACTCAGCAACAATCAAAATATTATCATGTCATAAACGTTATTCTCTACTGAATCCAAAACACAGTCCTGTACCAGCTACTGAGGAAAAAATGAACTCTATCCCAGCCAAAACCAGGATGATCATTTCACTAAAGTGTATATGCAAGCAGTGCTGAAAAAGGAATTTTTTTTTATTCCTAAATTCCATTTCTTATACAAAACTATGTGAAATAGTCTTACTGTGATTTGAAATAAGCCAGTTGTTCAGCAGCACTGGAGGAGGCATAGATAGTAACATCTACAGAGCCATTTCAGTAACTTTTGAAATTAGTACAGACAAGATAGGGGGAGATAGTGTTACAAGTGCTTTATTAAATTCAGTGACAGCAAAGAGGAGTTTTGGTTGTAGTCCACTACTGGTCAGGGATGATGGAGCTTTCATGCGGTCAGGACAAGCACTGCAAGTTCCAGTTGGATAATGCTGGGAGGTGAACACTGTCTGACTTCATGGGCAGTGTCTAATGAGCTTGAGTGGTATTTGCCAAGCGGGTTAAAGTACAGTATTTTTCACTCCTGATCTTTAGTTTACTGACTGAGGAGCTTTTACTTGTTAAATTCAGGAAAATTGACGGATCCTGATTTCACAGAGTCATTAAGGTTGGAAAGGACCTCTGACATTGAATAAATCCATGACTGAACACCACCTTGCCAAGTAGTCCAGAGCATTGAATGTCCAGGGATGGTGACTCCACCATCTCCCTGAGCAGCCTACTCTCTCTCTATATATATGTGTGAAATTTTTCTTTCTCTTTAATTTAGAGAAGGGGGAGGGGGACATGCAGATGGCCTGTCAAAACTGTTTACACCAAAAATGAAGGAGGTGACTGATGTACTTGATTTCTGTCCTTCACCTTCTGGTATAAGTGAATATAATAACATTTAAGACTCGATTTGAAGAACAGGAGGCTTCACTGGTAACTGTGCAATACCAGCCCTTTACCCCACAGCAGTAGGGATGGGGGAAAGTACTTGCCAAAATCAGCACAGTACAGCTAACATGAAAAAAATGATTGACTTCATCTGTCCTGATTACTGGATTGGTTTCAGTTTATGGAGGGATCTCCAGATAAAGGAAGTTCTAAAGTTTTGAGAGACTTCCATTTCAGTGTTTTTCAGTGATGTGAAAGAAGAACTTGAAAATTCTGTAAGTAGATTATTTGCCCACAATGTGCTAAGATGATGTGCAAGCTGAGTACATCTGTGGAAGAGTACAGATTGTCTAAAATGGAGGAGTTCCTACATGTCCTTTTCAGGGTGGAGTTTTACCGGATAGATGTGTGATAAACATCTTTGAATGTCATCAAAAATGCAAAATTTTAGCCCTGTGAACTTCCTTATGGTATTTGCTGCTTTATGGACACAGGGTCAGAATTTGTAACAAAAAGTGAAGGAAAGGTTTTGAGGCCAACTTGTAGTCTGGAAAATGTTATGGAAAATGGGGCAATTTAAGCTGCTTTATCCATAATAATTGGAGTGGGAGCAATCACATACTGTAATAACTAACTCAGAGGCAGTGGTATAATAAAGTCAGCAGGAGTTGAGGTGGACAAAGCTGGGTTTAGTAAACAGATGGGATGTTGCTTCTATACTGGAAGAATGACAGAGTTCAAAGGTTTGTGCACCGTGACAGAATTCTTGTCCACTTCGGTTATTTTTTTAAAAATGAAGATTGTAGACTTGGATGAGATGAAGCAGTTGTGCAGCCTATATTAATTAGCAGTTAAATCTGACATACAGGGAAAATTGACTGCAAAGCATAGGAAGAAGACTGTTAACAGGGGAGAGGTTTTGAAGAATCTCTTGCAGTGCTGCAGTTCACTTCTGTTCGCTTGTAGTGACAACAGAAGAGACTCGGTTGTTGAAATAACTGAAGGATGCATCATCTTGAGTGCAAAGTGGATTGCACCCCTAAATAATGCTCTGTAGAATTGTTCAGGAAACTGAAATTAATTATGAAAAGCCTTAACTGAGAAAAATTCAATCTTCTAAAGTGGTAATAGGGAAGAAGTAAAATGGAGTACTTTCTGCAGGTCCTTTAGGAAGCAAACGTGGAAGAAGTCAGTCTCATGGTCAGTGATTACAACAAAACCCCAGAATACATGCAGTTACATCCTACTGAGACAAGATTTTTTATTGTTTCACTGATAATATACCTGTTTCCAAAGGTTTTCCACAGTATGCTCATGTGGGACTAAAAAATGAAACATGACATCTGATACTTACGTTCTTTGGTATTTCAGCAACTTTATTCGAGCTTATCAGTATCTCTGAAAAAAAGCTGCTGCAGCTTTCTTCTGACCTGTGCAAGATGCTCACCTGCTGTTTGTCATGTTTAGTATTGTTCTTGTAGTTCATTAACATATTAAGTATCCAGGCTCAAAGCAAATTCCTCTAAATGGGAATTTCTCCCATAGTTACCTGGTTCTCACATTATAAATGGAAGTTACTCTGGGATGTAGGTCAGACATATATGTATTCAAATTAAAGCCTTAATTCTGTTTCTCATGCTGGCTCCTAGAGTATATTTCCTGAACTGAGCTGTAGTAGCAGTCCTGTGGAAAAGTGAGTGAGCCAAAGAGACTGCAGAGATAGTAGGATACAGAAGCTTTCAGGATGGTAAATCTTTGGTAACTCATTGGCAAAATAAACTTTGGATTAGTATTGTTTCCCTCAAGTCTTCTGTTTTGGCGTGTCACCTTCAGTCTGTGCTGGAAGCAGTGGCATCTGAACACAGGAATGTAATGTGGACTTCTTAAAACCACTTACAGTTTGTAGAGAGTTCAGCTGACGCTGTCACTGACAGAAGCAAATTGGAGTTCTGTCTTGCACGTCTCCGTGATGGTATCAGGTTTTGTCTTTAAAACATGAATTTTGTAACTAAGTGTTCTAGAAGTAATGACAATGGAAATACTTGTCTTGAGGAATATCTTAAGCTTTCTAGGAAGATGGTGGGGAAAACCTGGTGGGTCTGCCATTAAATTTTCACTCACTCTGATAAATCAGTTCCTTCTGCCCCCCTGCTCCCCCCCAATAACTAATAATAAAAGTTCAGTCAGCATTCACACTGACCTGAAAAAGGCTAAACTAAATGAAAGAAATGTTCTGGAAATGGAATTCTGGGAGTATCTGTATAACATAAAGAAACATCTGAAAGTTCTGTCTTTCCTTTGGAGGAAAGTTTGTGTTCCATGTTTTTCAAATCAAAGTCATGTTCTCCTCATGGGCTTTGTTGCATTGGTGCTTACATGGGCATGCTGAGTGTCTCTACTTCTGAAATTCTGCAGTGCCCTTAGTGCCGGATATGCCTCACTGAGAAGGAAAAGGTTGACTCACACCTCTTTTTTTTTTTTTTTTAACTACAAAAAATATTTGAAGTTAAAATAAATAGAATTTTATCTTACTGGGTGTTTGGAATGTTTTCCTTGTATTAGCAACTCAGAGGTTTTGAGAATTCAGAGGAGAGCTGCAGTCATTAAACAGCCTGGAGGGCTCTTTCTAGGGAGACCTCAGCTGAAGAGATTAAACTCCTTAACAAAACTTAACCCAAGTTTATTGTAAGAAATAAAATCACAAGAACTCCAGATTTTCTCAAACAAATATTAAACGTTCAGTTGGTGGAAGCTGAAACAAATAGAGACAAGAAACAAGATTACAGTATATATTCAAAGTGGATAATGTGCATTAGGCAAATAAAGGGATTTTTGTAGATTTATTTTTCTGTCTCTAGCTTTCTGAGGAAGATTAAGTTACAGAGTGATTTGAGAATACTGCAAGAGCAAGGAAGTGCTTGGCCTGCTTTAACATAGGATGCTCAGCTAGATAGGCTGTAAGGTCTTAGTTTTCAACTGCCAAAATTAAAACCAGGTAAGAACCATTTACCTCTTCAGTAGTGGAAATTCACAACCTCTTTAATATAAATAACAAACTGATGCTTTCTGTATGTAAAACTTTGTATGAGCAAGGGGAGGGTGAGAAGCCTTGGGCCATCCAGTGACAGTGACCACATCCTGTGCTGCCTGTGGTGTTGCTGCTGTGCTGGTTGGTGCTGTAGTGCTCTTCCTTTCCCGGGAACTTTCAAGTAGTAAAAACAAGTTTGGGTTTCTGAAAACGCTTTATTTCAAGTGTCCTCTTCCTTTTTAGGTTTTTGTTGGTAAGATTCCCCGAGACCTTTATGAAGATGAATTGGTACCACTCTTTGAGAAAGCTGGTCCAATATGGGATCTGCGCCTCATGATGGATCCTCTTTCTGGTCAAAACAGAGGTTATGCTTTTATTACTTTTTGTAGTAAAGATGCAGCACAGGAAGCAGTCAAACTGGTGAGTAACCTCCTTTCAGACAGGACAAGACAAAGTAAACAGCAAACATGTTGGTAGCCTCTTAGGTAATATAGTCTTTGAAGTGTTTCCTTAAAGCATCCATTGACAAACTCAATTTTACTTTCTTAAAATATTGCCTCCTGATTTCATTTAGTATATACAGGTATTTAGGACTGTTATCTGCTGCAGCCTGCCAGAACACTTGGGTAATTATGGTAAGAGTGTACTTGATTCCAGCTGGAAAATACATCCTTTAAGATTGACTGTGTTCAAGTTCTAAGTTTCATCACCATTTACTGTAACAAGCTAGTTGGACCTGCCTTGTTTAGCTGTTGCTGCCATAAAGGAGGTCTCTGTTCCTTTGGTGGTGCCCGTGGCCTGTTGTTCTTGCCTGTGGCAGTTTGCAGTCTGCTCCCTGCGTGGAAGCCTGGCTTGCCTGCAGCTGTGCAGCTTGGAAAGGATGTGGAGCAATCCCGAGGGAGTTCAAGGGAGGGACTCCGGTCTGGCTGGGGCCTTGTTTCTGCCTGGGAGAAGGGAGTAGAACTGGGCAGATCAATGTGCATCTCCCAAGGTTTTGGATAGGGCTGTGGAATACTGTGTGTACTTTGAACCAAAACAGCTGAAATGCTTAATCTTACTTGCCTTAGCAGAATTCAGCTGATCCTGCATGAAGAAGACAGGTAAAATCTAAATGCCTTAGTTAAGGTATTGGGAGCAGGGAAACCTGAAACCTGGAGAAACTTAAAGCAATTCTGTTGTGTTGTAAGGACTTCATTGCCTTAAATGTGGCAGCATTTGTTCCTTCAGATATTTGAATGTATTTTAAAAAACTTGCAGTTGTTATGTTAGGGACTAGGGATTGCTTGTCCCTGCTTAGGCTGGTTTTTTTCTTTCTAGAACCTGCTTGGAAGTTTTCTGAAGGAGATGCACAAAATATGTCTTTGCAAGTGATTGCTTCTGGGTTTCAGTGTTTGGAGTCAGTGAATATGAGTTACTGTCATTTATGAAGGAAAAATTGTTTTGCAACTTCTTTCTTCTTTTGACCAAGTTGAAGGTGCTCACAATGGTTGCTTTAAATATTTACTGATTGAGAGAGATGAAGGGGAAGACAGTAAGGCGATGGGAATTGTAGCGAGAGATGTGCCAGTGTTAACAATGGTTTAGTTCCTCAGGAATATGAAGAAGGTTCCTGAAGGTATTTCTGTCATCTGTAGGGCTTCATCTCAGCTAGGGCTAGAATGGCTGGAAACCTGCTTTTAAAGAATTGGGTGAGATTTTCAGGAGCTGGCTTATGATCAAACATGCATCCTCTTCTGCTCTGTTTGAAAATTCTATGTAAAACAAAGATCATGTCTACTTAAATATTTTTTTTTAAAGGTGGAACTCTTGTACCTTGAAAGACCTATTGAGAGTCTTGGTATTCAGGGTAATCCAGCTGTGGATTACAAGCATGAAGCAGTGGGCTACATTTTTTTTAATGAAAAGTTTTAAAACTTGATGATAAAGTTTTCTAATCCTAGCATGTACAAGGTCAGAAAAATGCCTACTGTTGGGGTTACGAAGGGAAAGGAGGTGACATGCTGATTTAGAATTTGATTATCTCTGCAAATATTCTCACAGTGTTCAGAGTTATCCAAGGAAAGAGGGAGAACTCGCAGTATCTATAACGCTGTGTATTTGCTTATTGATAACAACAGCAATGGCAGTGACTCCCAGCACAGGAAGTAGTCACCAGTTTCTAGAAAAATCTTTCAAGTCTGAGATAAACAGTAGGTGAATGAATTTGCCCCATGCAATTTGTATATGTTACATGTTTTCCTTTTACATCAGTTGTTTTTTGTAGCTTTCCATTCAGCAGAACTTCTGACGTTTTGGAAATTCTGAACTTGGCATTGTTCTTCCAAGTGAATGCTGACACAAAAACAGCTGTTCTAGAAATTTTCCTGCAATGCTGATTCAACATGCTATGTATAAAAGTAGCAAAAGATGAAGAAAATACCTGATTTTATTATCTCGGGATATTTTCATGCATAGTATTGTGGATAAAGCAAATTGATGGCTTTTTCTTTTTTCAGTGTGACAACTATGAAATCCGTCCGGGAAAGCACCTTGGAGTATGCATCTCTGTGGCAAACAACAGGTTATTTGTTGGGTCAATTCCAAAGAACAAGACTAAGGAAAACATATTGGAAGAGTTTGGTAAAGTCACAGGTAAGATTTAATAAGTTTTCCATGTGTTCTCAGAATACCATTCAATCTCTGTTTTGTCGGTCTAGTTCTTTGACAGATGTGTTCAGGTATTTAAACTCTTTCCAAGCTGGATTCCAAGTTGGTTTTGTTAGGAATGTTGTGTATGAAATATATCTTATATAAATAATATATCTTATGAAATATATCTTATGTAAAGGGAATAATGTTTATTTAACTGATGGTTGAGTGAATGAAGTTGTAAGTTTACAGTGTGAGATGGAAATGGCTCAAATGAACTCAGAAAAAATTAAGGTCTTGATTCCGTTACCTGTTCTTCAACAGCTTCCTGTTACTGGATCTACAGGAGGTTCTGCTGTCAACACTGAGAAGTTTTTTGGGGAACCTGAAACAAATGCATTGCTGAGCAGTGATGGGGAGGAGGGAACACTGAATCTGTTTAGAGGGAATATGGCAGCCTAACTTTGTCCCAGTTTTTCAGCATTGTTCCCCAGTATGTGCAGCAAGTAGGAAGAAATCAGCTCATCACTGCGAGGGTGCTTCTGCTTTAGATAAGAGATTGAGTCACTTGCTCTTGTTCTGGTAGGAGAGTTTTAACCTCCTGCTTCTCTTTTAGGATTGCAGTTTATTAGTACTTCAGGGAAGTGGTGAAAATAGAAGGTGAATATTCATTTACTTCTTTCTCTTCTTTTTGGAGAGATGTGGAAGAAATTCCCTCCAGGTTCCCCAGGAGGCAGGGGAGAGGCCATGTGTTAGTGCTGGCTGCTGTTCAAAGATGTAAAAATGGTAAAACAAAGTACAGAAAACCTACACTGTGTGAACTGCTTAGGTGGATGTTTTGCAGGGCCTAAATGTGAGGTTTGTTCTGGAGAACTTCACCTCCTAGGTGACCTGTTTCTGGGTAAATTGGATGGATTTCTCTTATTCATTTTGCTTTTCTTGTGTTTTCAGGTCTTAAAATCAAATTAATTACAAAACACAAAAGAAGGCATTTTTGGGTAGACTAGACCTTTTTCTTTCCTTTCAAAGCTCAGTACTAAAGACCTGTTTTTCAGAGGGTTTGGTGGATGTAATCTTATATCATCAACCTGATGATAAAAAGAAGAATCGAGGATTCTGCTTCTTGGAGTATGAGGATCACAAGTCAGCAGCACAGGCTCGCCGACGCCTGATGAGTGGGAAAGTAAAAGTCTGGGGAAATGTTGTGACAGTGGAATGGGCTGATCCAGTAGAGGAACCTGATCCAGAAGTCATGGCAAAGGTCAGTAAAGACTTCATGGGATGCTCTTGTGTTTTGGGAGGATTATTTCTTTGTGCCATAGGGATGAAGATTTGTTCCAGCTGAGCAATGTGAGATTTGAGGCACAAAAAGTGCTAAGAGGGCACAGCGTAAGCTGTGCAAAGTGTGGCTGAGTTGCCATGGGAAGACACTGGGAACATGCTGTTAACATCTAAACTAGTGGTGTGCAGGCTTATCCTGCTGGATTGACACATCAGGCTGTGCATTATCTGCTCTGGCTTTAATGAATGCCAGGTGGGTATTGCATAAAACTATTGTCCAGAATGAGAAGAAGGTGAAGTTTGGTGTGGGGAATGATGGGCTCTTTATCCTGGTGTTTTGGGGTAACTCTTTTACTGTCCTTGAGTCTGTTACTAAAATTTTACTGGGATTTGTAGCATCCCAGAAGCAGAAAATCAAAGGAGGTTATTCTTCTGGTCATGGAAGGGAATAGTGGAAGGAGAGAAGTTGTAGAAACTTCATACAGGTAACTGCAAGGCATTTTTGCAAAACAGGTACAGAGTTAATACTCAAATTTCTTCATGCAGCAAGGAAGGGAATAATATCTTGCTAGTTGGTAGTTTCCTTTGAGGTTTGACTTTTAAAGATTACAGCTTTTGTTCTCTTTTTTTCACCAGGTTAAAGTTTTATTTGTAAGAAACTTGGCCACTACTGTGACAGAAGAAATTCTTGAGAAGTCCTTTTCTGAATTTGGAAAGCTGGAAAGAGTAAAGAAGTTGAAGGATTATGCTTTTGTTCATTTTGAGGACAGAGGTGCAGCAGTGAAGGTGGGTTGATTATTCTTTCCTAGCTAAGTTGATGTAAGCAGTTTCTTTTGTACAAATGGTTTTTAAGAAATTTCCTTATGGTAAATACCTCAATAAGACAAATTGTAGAGCCCACTTAATATTAAGTTCCCATTGTGAGAATTTTAACGCCAATAATTTTGTTCCTGTGATTTCAGTAGCTAGGAGGATGTGAAACTTGAAAGGACAAAACTGTAGCAAGTTAACAAGTAGACTGGAAAAGAGGTGTAGAGCAATGCAGGAGAGTCTAGAGAAGAGGAAAATAAAAAGATCAACCTAGACAATTTTTCTGAGGAAACACTGGCAGAAGGTATCAGTTGTCTCTTGAAGACCCCTATTTAAAGGCTGTGTATAGCTTTGGAGTGACACAAGTATCAAAAATTGCAAGGTAATGAAAAAATGCCTTGTGAAGTGGAGGAGAATAGTGCTGGCACTCCCATAATGCATTACCTGTTTTTAACTCTTGTGTGCCCACAAGGTTTCTTAACGACTCGTTAAACACCGAAGGTCATTACTGTAAGCTTCAAAGTTCTCTTTGTGTTCACCAGCTGCTGAGAAGGTTGTTAATATCTGGTGTCTGTACTTCAGGGTACTGAATTCTATAGAAATGACTGCATCTGGTTTCTAAATCCATAGTTTCTGGGGGGAGGAAGGAGGGGAGGAAGCGTGTTTTGCCCCTGGGAGTTGTGAAGCAGGTATATTTTATGTGGTGTATGTGGCTACAGGGACAGTTCAAAGGCTCTGTACTTGACCTTATTAATTTTATAACCATTTAATTGCTTGCAGTTCTCCTACCCACGAGATTAGGTTTTAGAGTTTTAGAGTTTGGCTTTAGGAGGAATGTCACTTCTATTTAATGAGGTTGAGGTTGGCTTGAATGGGTTTAGATCATGTCTAGGTGAGGACAGGAAATTGTTGACAGAAGGGGTAAGTCATCAACAGCTCTGGGTTTTTGTAGTATATCTATAAACACTCTCCAGCCCCTTCCCATGACACCTTTCTGCTAAATACTCCGTTAGATTTCAGCAAACAGAAACCTGTAGCAGATGAGAAAAGACAGATCAGATACATCACTAATGCTCATCTGCTCTGAGACAAGCTGGAAACTACCACACCTGCCCTATGGGACTGGTTCATGGCCACTCAATTGGTTTATGAATTTTGTGAGATATTTTTGTGTGTATGGGTGTGTTTTGTTTTTGAATGAGATGTTAAGGTATTTTTGTGTGGAATGTGTGGAATTGGCTCATTGGTTCCATTATCTACTGATTTTCACGTTCTTGGAAATTAATTGCCACGATTTCAAAGTTTTTGAGGCACGTAGCTGTAAAAACATAAAAAGTCTTCATTAATGCAAATATGAATAACCAGAAATGTTTAATGCAAAGCAGATAACTCCAGGTGAAGAATTGGGGGGTGAGGTCCTAATTGTACTTTGTCTCTATGTATTAAGTTCTCTTTGTGGGTGCATTTGATAGTTAAAAATTGCACATTAATATTCTGGAGGATTTGTGGCTCGCTTGATGAGAGCACCAAGTTTCAGTAATTTTTTTTTCCCCAGCCTCAAGTATGTGTCCTCAGAAATACCGGATTTTCTCAGAGGCACTTCACTCACGCTCAGCTAGCTGGGAATCCCAAATGCAATAATCCTGGTGCTCTACCAGGCTTTCAAGTACACTGAATGCATCAGTGTGAGTAGTGAGAACGTGTGTATTTTGAGGTTTCTAAGGGATATAGGAATAATAAGTGATGGTGTTATATCTGACTTTTTAAAAATTATGTTTAATACGTTTTAATCCAATTTTTTTACCTTATCTGAAGATAGAACATTTTTTTAAAAATGCTGCTTCGCTGTAATTGAGATGTAAGAGTGATGTGTAGCATTCTGTTTGTGCAGCACAGAAGCAAAGCACGTGGCAACAGCTCACCTTGGACAAGCCCAACCCTCTGATTTCAGTAAGTTTTAGTTTCATTTTGAATGGAAACAAATATTTAGTTATTTCTCTTCTGTTTTTTGTACAGGCTATGAATGAAATGAATGGCAAAGAAATAGAAGGGGAAGAAATTGAAATAGTGTTAGCAAAGCCACCGGATAAGAAAAGGAAAGAACGTCAGGCTGCCAGACAGGCCTCCCGGAGCACTGCGTGAGTGTCACCCCTGCACTGTGGTAACACTGCAGAGAAAATCCTGCTGGAAAACGTGGGCTGGTTTAGAAAGATTTGGCTTAACTTTTCTCTGTGTTGTGTCTTATCGAAAGGGGCAAGCGTATACTTTGTCTTGGGAGGCTTTTGGAGATAAATAATTGTGTGTTTCTTTCTCTTACTAGGTATGAAGACTATTATTACTACCCTCCACCTCGCATGCCACCTCCTATTAGAGGCAGAGGTCGTGGAGGGAGAGGTGGATATGGCTATCCCCCAGATTACTATGGCTATGAAGATTATTACGATGATTACTATGGTTATGACTATCATGACTACCGTGGTGGCTACGAAGATCCCTATTACGGCTATGATGATGGCTATGCTATAAGAGGAAGAGGAGGAGGAGGAAGGGGTGGGAGAGGTGCCCCTCCACCACCTAGGGGGCGGGGAGCACCACCACCAAGAGGTAGAGCTGGCTACTCACAGAGGGGGGCACCCATGGGACCGCCGAGAGGAGCCAGGGGGGGGAGAGGGGGTCCGGCCCAGCAGCAGAGAGGACGCGGTGCTCGCGGAGCCAGGGGCAACCGCGGGGGCAACGTAGGAGGCAAGAGAAAGGCAGACGGGTACAACCAGCCCGATTCCAAGCGCCGCCAGACCAACAACCAGCAGAACTGGGGCTCCCAACCCATCGCTCAGCAGCCGCTCCAGCAAGGTGGTGACTATGCCGGTAACTATGGTTACAATAATGACAACCAGGAATTTTATCAGGATACTTATGGGCAACAGTGGAAGTAGACAAGTGAGGAGGGATTGAGAATATTGGAAACATAGAATTGGCTATAGCTCTACATCCTTCAAAACAAAATTGGCTTAATGTTTCATCCTTCAGTAGCGATTGGCTGCCATTTGTATTGGGCTGAAGAATCACTCTATTGTGTATATACTCGAGTCTCTTAGTTTTCTTTTTTCATAAACGCACTTGGACATTACTGGGCTTGCAGAATTCCTGAACTCCATATGGGGTTTCAGTGCTTTTATCATTTTAGGCTTCATTTTAGCAGTTTAAAAGCAGGAATGGCACACTGTTCAATCATGATTTTGCAGAACCTCTGGTTTTGGACAGTTTTTTTTTTTTTTTTTGGATTTGGGATAGACTACATAGGAGTATGCTGTACATAAAAGTAAAAGCTAGTGCTTTGTCTTAGTAGTTTTAAGAAATTACAACAAATTAAGTTTTCTTGTATTGAAAATAACATGATTGTATGTTTTGCATTCCTAGAAGTAGGTTAACTGTGTTTTTAAATTGTTATAACTTCACACCTTTTTGAAAATCTGCCCTACAAAATTTGTTTGGCTTAAAACGTCAAAGCCGTGGCAATTTGTTCCTTGATGTGATTGTATTTCCAATTTCTTGTTCATGTAAGATTTCAATAAAACTCAAAAATCTATTCAAAACATTACCTATTTCAAATTCAATTGTGTCCTAAAACATTATTTCATTGGTAATTCTTGTGAAAAACATTGTTTTCAAAGTACAACTGCCTATGTGAGTGATCAAATTCATGCAAAATTTCCTGTGCTTTCCAACATGTAGCACTGTGGACATCAGACTGAAAACTAGGAGAAAATGCAGACAGCCCAAAAGGCACTCTTTGTTTAATTGCTGTTCAATAATTTATCAGCATCTAATTTTGAAACTTTTTTTCCTTTTTAAAAGTGTTGAATTGTATCTAAGCATTCACAGAGATCCAATTTAAACCTAATCTTCTAATGTATCGTGGAGAAGGAAGCAGAGCCTACAATGGTGTTAATTTTGTTCCTTTGATTATGTCCTGTGGAGTCCCTGTGGAGGCTGTTCTGGTAGGATCCAGCCTTACTGTATATAATTCAGCGTACAAACACACAGGGAAATGATTTTGATCTCAAGCATCTTAATCTAATTTAAAATAACCTTTGACTAGGAATGAGAATTACGACTTGGGTGCTGTGGCACAGTAAACTAACTTCTTGCTATGGATAACACAAACATACTCTTCAGATTCTGCTTATTTCTGTCTTGACATTTTAATTTGATGTTCTGCCATGATGAACAATTTGCCTTAGAATTCTCCTGCCTTCTAATAAAGGCTGTTTAAAAAAAAAAAATTATCTTTTGGGGGCATTGCTAGCTACATTATATTGTGTTGCTTTGACCCTTGTCTTGGACATTCCCAGATGTCAATTTTAACTGGCAAGTCATACATTACTCTTGTGTTGCATCTAAGCCATTCTGTACCCCAATGAAGAACATTTGCTTCTCAAGAAAAGAGAGAAACAAACGGATTTGTACTTTCTCTAAAGAAAATTATTGCTGGACCTCTAAATATCCAAATCCAATACATTGCTCGTACTTGATTTACAGCATTCCAAACACAGACTATTGAGGAAGTTAAACTTCAGTGGTCATACTCCTCCCTTTGTCTTCTATTCCTGTCTGGTGTCTCAAGTGTGTTAGGGCAGAGTGTACCCAGTAAGAGCCTCCCCACACTGCTGTGGATCTGGAATGGGATTGCAGGGTTTGAGTTCTGACCCCAATCAAAGATGTCTATCTGCTTCTCAAAAAAGGGTTTGCCCCTGTGTCAGGCTTTTCCAGTTAATAGAATTGGTCATAAATAACTTAAAAGGGCTTTTAAAAAATCAGTAACTAGTATGTTGTTGGGGATTTTTTTTGTTTGTTTTTTGAGGGCCAAATCCTGTCCTCTCTGTTCCCTACCTGAGCAGTGAACTCAGAGTGCTATTGCCTGGACTTCAGGCGTTGCAATTTTATTTTAACACAAAGTTTTGCTGCCCTATCAGTATGACTTTCTGGTAGTTACACAGCTGTTGTGCTGCTGAGTAGAACCAGTAATTTTCAGCATTCATTGTAAAGGGGATCTAGTACAAGGGAGCTTAATTGGAATCCCGTTTAAAGTACCCTGCAGCCTGGAGGAGGGGTAGCGTTCTGTGAGGTGCCAGTACGTGGTGGGGGGGGAGCGGGGAGGAAGCAACACACTTCAGTTATAGTGCTTACAAACCAGCTGAAAAACAAAAATGTAAAATTGTCTTCCTTGAGAACTGTAAAGCTGCATCTTGTATATTTACTTCTTGTATAATGGCCCAGGTCACTGTTTATACTAATAGTTTTGTTAAATATGAGCAGTGAGCTAAACATTTTTATAGTTGAAAATTATAAGAAAGTCAGTAAAAGTTTATATTTAGAAGATTCACCAAATTCTTTGATTTTCATGGTTTATGGCTACTCAAATTCACCATTTAGGTTTGCAGCAGTACTTTAATGAATCCTTAAAGATAATGCGTGTTACTGCGTACTCAAGTAATGGTGTGTGCTGAACTTGAAGAACTTAATGAAATTATTGGCAAAATTGCAGAGCAAAGATACTGTAGCTCAGTGGAAAACTACCATGCCTGACTCCAGGGAAGAATTTCTCAGCACAATTTTGATACATAGTAAAAAAAAAAAAAAAAAATATTGTGCATCTGTTGTGATTGTTTCTTCATTATATCTTAACAAAAATCCTTTCTAGTATGTTGAAAATGGATTTCAACTTGCACACCAATATTCGGCTTTTATGAGTGTCATGCTGGCACTGGAGGAGGAGCCATGAAATGGGATTTTAATAATCATTTGATCACTCATTTATAGCAGTTTGAATGTCTGTATTGATAAGGTGTTTGACTTAAGAAGTAGGTTACCAGATTCCTAGCAGTTCCAAAACTTCAGCAAAATATTTTTATAGCTATTGTGTTATTATAGACTTAATTTCACCTTATTAACAAAATCAGTTTACTAAATTCAGCTTATGATTTTACTAATTAAAGGTTTAATTTTTATTAGCAATTGTTTATTTTCAGGTCTCAGATTCTGTAGTCTGATTATTAAAGAGTGACAACTGCATTGCTTAAACCTTTCTAAAATAAACTCCAAGTAGAAGATCACCACATGATTTTGGTGACTGTATAAAAACCTGAGTGCTTTTTGCCCCCTCTGCATTTGGACATGAAGCCCATTTCTGTATTTTGAACTACACAGAAAAAAAATACAGAGGGCGAGCAGGGGAGTAAGTTTGAGGTATTGAGCAAAGAGTTTTAAACCTCTCAGACCTGTAGACCCTACTGCAGATGTACTGATGGCCCATCCATAGAACAGCAAGGACCTGTCCTACAAATCTGTCATTAGCAATCTTTGATCATGCATGACTCGAGGTGGAGTGTGTGTGATTAAAGATTGCTTGTACAGTGGCGGTTGTTCAGTGGAACTGTGACACTCACATGAACAATGTGAGTAGCTCAGAGCCTTATAGATTTACCCAGATGTGTTCTGATTTTTTTCTAAAACAAACAAACAAACAAACAAAAAACCAAAACAAAACAAAAAAAAAGAAATTAGAGCTTCTGTTAACTTAGAATTTGAATGAAGCTGTTGTAGTCTATTTGCTTAAATTGTCTATTGAAACCCAGAGGGGTTATGTTGAGCATATATTATTTGATAAAATGTGTAGGATGGAGGGGAAATTTTAATAATCATTTGTTTGTGTTAAAGGAAAATACCATCATCAGTGTTTGTGTTAAAGGAAAACCTTAAGCTTTTGGTCTCACTGAAACAAAATAGTCAGGGTGGATCTGTGATACCTGGTTATTGATCACTAACTTCTGAAATTTTAGAACAGGAGAATCCCTCTGAAGAAATATTTTAACAACTTAGAGGTTACCAGAAGCTCTGAAAGACAGTTCAGATTATATTGCATCACATTTTCTGATGTCCAGAAATCTGCAAGTGTCAATTTTGTATTTTAACTCCTTCCTTTTACCTGACTATCAGGGAAGCGTGATTGAGGCTGACCTGACATGTCATGATGTCGACTTGCTAGGTGGGGTTCGCAGGGGACATTAACCTTGGAGTTATCGGTAAGACAACTTTCTTTCTCATTTCCTTCACTAAGATGGAAGGGCTGGGGTGGGAGGGGGGAGGAGATGAGCTCCACAGACTTGACCACTTTAATAGATTTCAAAATCTGCCATTACCATGGAGAGATTCCAAGTGTTGAAGGTAAAGGTTCAGTTTAAATTTGTCCATGTTCAAGAGAGGCATGGTATAGGTTCTTACAATTGAAATTATTAGAAAATAAAGATGACTTGCACTTCAGAAGAAAGCTGGATGCTATTTTAGGGATGCTGGAAACATAAAACAATTTGAACATTTAAATTTTTCCTCTGTAATTAAATCCAGGTTTGGCTTGGATTTTTTTTATCCCAACCATGCAAAAGCAAAGAACTTGCAGCACACTTCTTCAAAGCCTAAGAATTCTGTTAAGAAATGTGTCCAAGTAGATCTCTGGAAAATAATAAAATTTTGTCTTGGAAATAACAACAAAACTGGCATATTTGAATCATTTTGAATAATTTGAATCATTTCTGTATTGAATGTCATAATGCTTAGAAGGCACTAATTGAGAGAAAATTGCTTTTGAACGAAGGGACACTTGTAGTTGATCCCACTGTAAAATCCCACTGGATTTTAGTAATCATCTTTGCCTTGGGGGAGGGCGTGATTTGTTGATTCTAGACAAACAAGTAGCAAAAGCTGAAGAAAGATTTGCAAATCAAAATACTTGGACATGTTGAATCCTTCACGGCACCTGCTCATCTTGTGCCTTTCCTCAGCCAGCAGCCTTTTCTTTTCCCGATTGCACGTTCATGCAGTACTTGGAAAGGAGCAGAGGAGTCGGAAAAGCTTACTAGGCTAGAGGAGCATTCCAGGTTCAGTCACTGTTTCTCGTGGGACTGAATAGCATGCCAGTTCTGACACCAGCTGCAGAAGAAATGTGCCTGGTGAGTACAGGTATTTTGTAAGGATTTTTCAGATATGAAGTATTTGTTTAATTCCAGATAAACTTTGCTCGGCCCACCACAGTCACACAAGGTCATCAACGCATCTTCACTTGAAAGATCTTAAACAGAAAAAAGAGGGGTTTTTTTAACTCTGGGTTCTCCAATCTGCTGTGGAGCTACTGATAGTGAGTGTAGTTGCCCATGCTCAGGTGGCCTCTCTCTGGGAAAGGAAGCAGATGGCAAAGTCATTACAGGATAACAAACCCTCTGAGTGGATTGGCTTTTTCACATGTGGAATTTGGAGATAACTGGAGTGGGCCGTGCTCTTTCCATAAAACAAACATCCTTCTCTTATCAGTGAAGTTTATGAATTTAAAACACAGTATATTTTTATCTGATTATAAGCTGCCAAATTGCATTAAATGCAAAAAAAAAAAGAAAGAATGAAAAGCACACCAAACTCTAGCCCTGCCCTCCTTGCTTCAGGCACAGTTTCACTTTTTTCCTTCCTTAGCACCAGTGAACAATGCAGTCTTCTCATTGGATTTTCTTGTTGAACTTTCTGTAGAGCTTGTCTAAGTGTAGAATACACAGTTTTTTCTCTCTCTGTTTTTAAACCTGTGAGAGGTGGTTGTATTTCCATTTTAATTCAAGGAATGGGCATCCATTGCATCAGCACCTGTTCACATGACATTATTCTTTCTGCCATACGTTCAGCATTTCAAATTTGGTGTGCAGAAAGTGCATTCTCCACTGGGATTGCAGAGGGGATGTGGTGTAAGCATTAATTTCATGACAGGAAAGGAAACCTAATTCTGGAGAGCATTCAGCTGTCTTAGCAATGGATGCTCCTTTCTGTTCTGAAGTTCCCTTCTGTGGTGCTTTAACTGCTGCAGAGAAAGGGAAGTGAAATGCTGCACAGGCTAAAAGTCCTGTGATTAAAAATAGCTCAAGTGCATAACGGAAGATGGTATCGTAACAGGTGTACTCAGGACACTGAATGCATGTTGCACAGGCAGCAGTTTGATGTGTCTAATACTCTTTTTTTGGACAGTTCCTGGATGCAGACTATTGTCTGAAAGAATTCTTTGAAGCACGTTCTACAGTGCCATTACTATAAGTAATTGGATTTGAAAATTCAGTATATTGAACCAGTGGGACAGAGAATTAGTGTAACTTTTTGCTGGTAGTACCTGTAGAACAAACACCAAGATGGATAAGAACACCTTGTTTTAAGTTGAAGTAGTTTTATCAAAACCAGAGATCTTGAACTCATCCCTGTGTTTTTTTCAGTCAAAACCAGTTACAGATTTTTCTCTCCGTTGTTCTAGGGGAGCTTTTTCCTTCTTTCCTTCTCAGTGCTAGCAGTAGCAGTGCTGAGGTCACAGGAGAAGAATTCTTCCCACTCTCGTAACATGCATCAGGAGGTTGTAGGTGCTTGGAAGAACCATTGCAGTGAGCTTTATTGTCATGCAAATCTTCGCTGAATGACTTCTGCTCAGTTAGAGAACCAATGTGCAGTTTATCTGCAAGAATTTATTACACAGTTATGTTAAAATGGTACTGATGTCAACATCCAAACCAACTCAGTTGATACAATTCTGCCAGAGAGCCTGGCTGAGGTCAGATACTGAGCATGCAATGTTCTGCTTCAGGCGTGGGAAGAAGTTACAAGCAGCTGAAGACAATCTCAGCAGCTTCTCAAAATAGGTTGGTACTGCTGTTAATTCAGTTATCAGTCATTGATGCCTCTACTTACCGAGGGAAACCTAGAGCATGGATGATTGTTCCTGTAAGGTCAAGCCTGTTAATACTTTATCACTTGATTTTCCTCTTCAACACCCAGCAGTAGTAGCTGTTCTTAGGGAATGGAATATGCATTCCCATCTTCCCAATGTTTCTTGTTTTCCTTGGTTTTGCTGGCTGTTACTGTGCAGTCAGGCTGCTTCCAGTTGAAGGAGTAGGGGCAAATATGTTCTACTTTTTTTTTTTCTCTTGCAGGTATTGGAAAGAGGTCAAAAAGCATATAGCTGAGGAAGTCTGGGCCTGCAGCCCAGCAGCAGCAGCTGGGAGGGATCCTGCATCTAGTTAGAAGAAAAATTTCCTCTTGCTGCCTTCTCTTCTGATAAAGTTCATATTGAAGAGCTTGAGCTCACCTGGCACTTCTCACCAGTCTTTGTTGTAGAGTTGTGCTGTGAGCTTGCTCCAAGTGGGAAGTGCCTACAGGGAGGCTCTTAAGGCAGATTTCTTTTTTTCAGTGTGAAGTATTACTTCTTAAATAAAACTACATAGTTAAATGCAGAGCAGACTCTTCCTGTTGGTATCCTTAGGCAGGATCTGCATACTGTGCATCAGAAAAGAAGAGTGTGGTGAGATGTCTGGGAGCCCTTCCAGCCAGCTGCACACATCTTCCAGAGCTCAGCTGAGCTGTCTGATGCAAACACTCCATGGCAGTGGATCATTTCAGGAGGGGCTTTAACATCTTTGGAGTACACTAATCCAATGATAAAGGGATGGGTTAACTTTTGCATGCCTTACCTCAACAAGATTAGTTTTTCCTTTGAAAATACAAGAAGTCTTTTGACGAAGTAAGGGAGCTTTTGGCTACAGCCAGGTAATACTGCACAGACACTTCAGCTCTGATGTCTTTAATGGGCTGTGTGTGTTCTGACTGATATTCTGTCTGTGGTGAATTGCAGAGAACTGAAGTAGTCCTAATTTTTTTCAGAAACTAATTTTTATCCTGCTGCACTGACCCCCTGCTTACCTGTTGCTCTGTTGTGAATGGTGTGTTGAGGAGATGAAAGCTGTGCACTGAGTACCTTGCACCCAGACATGGGGGCCTATTCTCTGGCTGTGAGTTATGTTCTACCTGCATGGTAGAGGATGAGTTCTTGTCTGCCAGCTTTTGAAAGGTTACTGGGCTTCCATCAGGAGTGCTTTTGAAAGAGAGCAGTGACTTGGTGTGTTACGTATGTACCAAGGAGCTACTAGAAAAGTTAGGTTAGACTAACTGGGGGAATCTCCAGACAGGCAAGAGGCAAATTTAACCTTATTTATAGAGTCACTTCAATAATCTATATTCTTGTATATAGAAATTCCTTCCTTAAAGCACTGGGTAACCAGTTGCTTAAGTTTGTTGGTGAAGCAGTAACAATGGCATCTTTAAACTATTTTTTTATAAAAAAATTATATGAGTAGGCAAAAGGCTTTTTCTCCTCCAAATAAGCTTTATTTTAAGTACTTCCTACAAAAACCCCAAGGCCCTAAGGAAGGAAAGCCAGCATGGCCATGCCCACAACACCCTGCAGACCGGGCATCTTTTCCTTCTGCACCTTGGGAGGGCAGAGGGATTGCAGTAGTGATCCTGCAGGTGGGTGGGAGCTGATTGGGTCTGGGGAGCACCTCACCAATGCAGCAGTTCAGGAACAGCTGAATCATTTTTCATTAAATGCGAGTTACTGGCAAGGATAGCTCTAGTCCAGCATGGGGTCTGGGAACTCTTGTCAAAGTTTCCTGTGTGCTGGTCCAGGAAGAGGAAAAGAACTGAATTCTTTTTACTTTCCATTTTTGCTGGCGTGGCCACTTCTCAGGTATTTGATAAATCTGTTTGTGCTGCAGTGGGCACTTCTCTTACCACCTTGGAAGTTCCTTCAGGGAGTGTTAGGAAGGTCAGAGTTGGAGGGGCTGTGGTGAGGTGTTCATTGAACTCTGCTGGGAGTCCAGAGATCTTGTACTGTGCTAAAAGTTAAGCCAGGGGAATGCTAATGCACTGGCATTCCTGAGGGTTGCAAGTTATGTTCAAGAGGGTGAAAAACTGGAGGGAGTGTATGTCATAAAAGGATCCTGTGGCAGCCAGACAGCTGACCAGCTTACCCTGTCATGCTTACTCCAGGAAGTTGAGCAGCCACCTTTATTCTCCTGTTTGCAAACAGTTCTAGATTCAGCTTAAATTTTCCAATGGACACAGCTTTAAAGACAACTCTTATTCATAAGCATTTCTGCCAGATTTGTTTTTCTGCCCCACCAGTTTTTTTTTCAGCTATTATTTAGGGGTTCACTACAAAACCCCTACTAATGATTAGCTAGTCAGTCTTTATGCCATAAACATTGTTTTGAATTTGCGTAGCTCTGATTTTTTTGAATTGCTGTACCTTTGCAGGATGCTAATACATTGCATTACATCTGATAAGCAGTCTGTAGGCTTTTTGGTAGAGTATTGCTGAGCTGAACACGGAGGTCAGAGGCAAAACTAAATTTCAGGTAGCAGAGGGAGTCCATAGCAGTGTTTCCCAGTGAACTTGCCAGCAGGATTTCTCAGTTCCTTCTCATTCAGATCCAGAGCAATCCTCAACCATCAGCGCTGTTACTCTCTTTGAGCAGTTCTTGCTACTCTGATACTGTACAAACAAAGCAATACCAGTAGAGACAGTGAATTTAAGGTTCCTGAGAAACAAGGATGCTTAAAACCTTAACAGTAGCTTCTCTCTTCAACTCTTCCTTTCCTGTTCCATTGGCTCTACATCTCTGTCTTCTTTTGCAGAGAGAGAGAAAAGTGTTCCCTGCAGTGTCTTGGATCTGTACAGCCAGCAAGCTGCAGGTGCAAAGCCCAGTTGCAAGGCTGGAGATTTTGAGTGGGCCTTGCTGTTTTTCATATGACTTTTTGATGTGGTATGTAAAAGTAAAAATACTGCAGTATTCTTAAATTTCTTTGATATTATTCCTTATACATGAAGTATGAGATCCTGAACTCATTTTCTAGATTTGTCATTTCTAGATGATAGATGTTGCACAGCAATGTAGACATGCACTTATGAGCTAATTTGCCTTAAATTTGCCTATTTTATGCAAATAAGCATTCATTATTTCTTATGTTTGCAAAGCATTAGAATATGCATTTTCTTTAATGTTTCTAGCAGACATTAGATCTTTTCCATATTTCTCTAATGGCTGTTCATAGAAAATAAATGTGCTTTTCTCCCTCTCCTTTTTTGCTCGGCTGACTCTTGGTTGTGCAGTTTTAGCCTTTTCTTTCATGTCAGGTAGATGTTTTCAGCTGCATGCCTCAGCAGTGGGTTCAGAAAGGTGTGCAGTGTAGCATGGAAAATCTAAAGGTCACAAATCAAATCTATTTCACTGGGCCAAAGCGGGGTCCTTGCAGTGAGGCTGCCCCATCCCCACTGCAGGGACGTGCGGACAGAGGGGCAGCTCTGCCAGTGTAGGGCATCCTTCCTCTTCCATTGAAAATGGCTTCAGAGTTCCTTTTAGCAGCTGAGCTGAGGTTTAAAATAGAAGCAGCTAAAGAACATCAAACGTGTGGTTGCATCAGTAGAGGTTGCTGAAATGAGATATAAATGTGCAAATGTTTGAGTAACTCCGAGTGGCTTTTCTGAGGTGAGATGTGTGCAGTGTGGATGGGCAGCGTGTTTGTGTTTATACACACGGAAGAAAACCAGTGCAGTTGCCCAGCTCTTAATTGCTGTGATTAGCTCCACCCCCCCTTTCACTGAGGAATAAGTAATAATGGAAATTTGATTTAAGAAATAAATTAAAA
The DNA here is from genome assembly GCF_003031625.1 of Empidonax traillii. Classification (NCBI taxonomy): domain Eukaryota; kingdom Metazoa; phylum Chordata; class Aves; order Passeriformes; family Tyrannidae; genus Empidonax; species Empidonax traillii. The sequence goes on from NW_020955534.1 coordinate 249,977, forward strand.
AATGGTGCTCTTTTGTTAGAGCAGAAAGTCTAGAGTCTAGCATGGAGAGCTCAGTTCTGCAGTGGGAATCATCATCCTTCTTCTCAGAAGCAACACTTGAAATGTTTATTCCTTTACCTTCTGTAAGTTTCACTTGTTTGAACTTTTTATATTAATTGTGTATTTTCTGTTCTCTGGTTATATAAAGGCTATATATTTGAGTTCTTGAGATTGAGGTGTGATAACCTGGCTTTCTATGAAGATTTTTTCTGCAAGGTAGAGACTTTTGGCAGTCTGAAGAAAATTGGTCTTATAAGCATAAAGGTTTCGTACTGAGTTAGGTTTCTTTCAGTGCTGTTTTCATGAGAGTGAAGAGTTGAGGTCAATTAGCTTGGAAAGTTTTCTACTCTGTACTTCTACAGAATGACCTATCTATGGAAAAAGGGGACATCAGACATATAGGAAAACAGTTGTACATTTGACTCGTTAGCCAGTCATCTTCACTAATGGAGTTTATTCTCCCTTCTGAAGGTCTCTTAGCGGTGAAGAGTGGAGTTTTTCTCAGAGGTCTGTAACTTATCTGAGCTGGCTGGAACAAATATTTTGTGTTTGAGTGCACACAGGTCCTTGGGAACAAAATTGAGGTCACTCTCACAGTGGGAGGCTCTTCCCGTTACTTTGGAAGTGGCAGCAATACTTGAATATGCAAAATAATGGGAATAGTTTCCAGCTCTCCTGGCTTATCGTCCACAGGCTCCAGCTGCACACTGTGATCTGCAGGTGTGTGTAGGGTGTTCTCCAGAGAGACCTCCCAGGGGAGGACAGGGACAGAGCTCTGGGGTCCCCCCTCTCCTGTTGTTGCACTTGGTTCCTCCTGGTGCCCTTCTGTCTGGCAAAAAGGGGACTTTGAGTAGCTCTCAGGAACTTTCAGTCTGTGATTGCACCTCCCCTGACCTGCCAAGGTAGGAATGTGGTTAATTGAAGCATCTGCCAGCTCTGTTGGTGGTGTCACTGAAGGGCCTGCTGTGAAAGCAGTGTGCACTGATCTGGGAAATGTGTGCTCTGTAAGAATCACTGTCTGTTAAAATGCAGACACAACAGGAGTTTCTAAACTGAGTAAAGCCATATTTCAGAGTATTTCTGGAACACTTCTCATGTCTTTAACCACCTATTTCCTTTCAAAGAGAATGCAGTGAGCAGCAGTGTTTATTGATCTTCTACACCCAGCCATTTTCTCCCATGAATAGACTTGTTTCTCCCTGGTTCTGTGTCTTCCCATTTTAGTTTTTAAGGTGCACACAGATGTATACTCTAACCCCTGGAATAGAGCCTCTACATCTGATACATACTCTGCCCTTGCTAACACCATACATGTGTGTGGATTAACCAGAATTAAAGTTACAGCTCAGAGAATACACTTGCTGTACCAAGTTTACCAGGAAAATAAATTGAAGATAGTGTGCCTGAAAGGGTGTGAAGTACAAGAACAGGCTTACTAGAGTTGATAAAAGAACCATATTCTCCTAATATTCTTTGTTTAGTACAATATGTTAATTCTGGATTATTCCATATAGTCACACAAGTCCATCCTTCCTGCTGGTCGGACTGGGGAGCTTCATCCAGACTTGATGTAGTCAGAGACCTGTTTATCTGAAGAAATTTCAACAGTCCAATATTGGAGTGTTTACTAAGTTTAGGAAATGGTCTTGGTTTTCACTTTCTCCTGTTTTCTCATCTGAACTCTTCCGTTTCCTATCATCCTATCAGGCAGCCATTCCTAGGCAGAATGAGTACTACATCAGAGGAGCCATAAAGAAGTTTCCAGGACTTGAGCAGGAAGGCCAAGACAGTGAAATAGGGGAAATGGTTTCAGGTGTCCAGCTCAAGGTGCACGCAGGTAATAATGGACTGTTCCTCAGCTGAGGACAACTGCTGTCAAGTTATTTGTGGGGTTTCCTTTCAGATAAAAAATAAAATAATCTGGTGATAATGCCTGTATACAAGGCTAGAAGGAACGACTGATGCATGTGGGATGCAGATAGCGGCTACTGTTTCTGCCATCTGTAGAAAGGGACTAAAGCAAATGACACAGATGTGTGTGGGTGAATGAGGGAACTCCATCCAGAGACAGGACAGATGTGGCATCTCTTGTGCATTACAGGATCTTGTTGAAGGACTGTCTGCATGTGCTGTGGAGTCAGCTGGCAGGCAGCACACTAGAGCAGCTTGCTGTTTGACTTCAGTCTCCCTGTAATCTCTCTAAAGAACACATTTGGACTGTGCTCCTGGAATGAGTCATCTTGCTTTTCCAAAAGTGTGCCCATCACAGACCAGGAGAGTTTATTAGAGTGCTTCTACTTCTGAGTTATGCATGTCAGGCAGGTAAAGTCATCTCAGATTTTTGAAGCAAAAATGCATGTGAAGTCTGATAACCCTGATTTGCAGTACAAGTTTCCAGGGGAATTTTTCATGGGCAGTCAAAGCACCACTTGCAGTCGTATCAAAGTTGCCGTAAAAGAAATCCAGTGTAGTCAGGTGATGTAGTCTGGGTCCAGCTACTAGAACGCTTCCAGGGCACTCTTATCTTTCCATTTTCATCGCTGCCTCTCAGCTCAGTTAGTCTCATTAGGAGTGCATCCTTTGGAGTAAGGACACAGGGTAAAACTGCTCTACAGGTGTATGGTGAAAATCACAACAGCAATGGGGCAGCTCTTTCCTAGCATGAAATACAAATCCACCGTAATCAATGGCTTGTAGGCTGGGTAACCAGGAGCGGAGTAGCAAGTACTAACACTAAATGATATCTGTGCTGTCTCTGTAGGTGTTTCAGGTTGAGCTCCTACAAGCTTGGAATGCAAAGAAGTTGTGTGCTTTACGTATTTTTAACCATCATGTATTTCTTGCAAAGCCTCTAGTAATGTGTAAATTAATGCACAGACCACAAGGATGTTTTGTGTAACTTAATGCATATTTTTTCAGATACTGAGCTGGATCTCACCATAAAGACTGTGAACTTTGCTCTTGATGTAATAGAAATATGGGAGTACATAATTCACATTGATTCCCTATTGTCAGTTAGTGTGTTGGTAGGTAAAAACTAAATGATGAGGCCTGAATTGATGAATCCTCTGGGCACTGAGGGTCACTGTGTATAAATATGTAAGAGGGCCCCCAGAGAGGAAGTGTGGGATTGGCAAAGCCAGGTGGATCTCAGGCAAAGACAGACTTCCTTTTGATGCACAGGGTCTCTTTGTGAGCAAAAATTCTTCTCTGTTCCAAACTGAGACCACAACATTTTTAGTGAGGAAGAAAAAAACACAATCAGACTTTAGTACCAAGAGCCTGGGAATGATTGTAGTTACTTAGAGAGGTAGGATTGCTTGATGAAAATTGAGATGCAATGCATGATTAAATGTTCATTTGGTTGTTACACTCATGGTTCAGTCCTGTCATTACCACAGTTCACTGCAGGTGTCCTACTGCTGCCTGGAAGATGATGGCTGATGGCAGAATGAAAGGAGAAGGAAAAGCCTGTAGTGTGTAGAATGCCTTTCTTTTTGTCAATTAGTTGTCTAAATCAAAAAAGCTATTTTAGAAACTAAAGTTGACTAACAGCAATTAAGAATTAGGCTCTGAAAAAGTTAAAATTCATTGTTATTTGATATCTTCAGTACGCAAATGCCTGGACGCTTTTATCCACTAATGATGTTTTAGCTTCCATTCTCACCTCTCATAATAAGCCTGAAGAACACTGAAGATGAATTGAGCTGGTAAGTCACCTGTCTTTCCACCTGTGGAGAAGTTTGCTGCCATTCCTGGAGGGATTTCAGAAAGGATTCCTAGCACTTCACTGATACCATCTCTTGTAACAGCCTCTGCACACACACACACGGATTCTGAAGTTGTGTCCCAGTGTCAAGTGAACTGGAGCCTGGATATGCTTTTAAATTTACCAAAAAACCTTGCAAAATTACTGTTTCCCTGTGGGTGACTCCCAGCCTGTGGCAGTGCCGTGGGTCATGGCCTGCAGGGCAGAGCTGCTCTTCATCTCCTGGCTGATGCAGCTGCCAGCTGATGTCTGGCAGAATAGTGAACAGGTGGGAAGGGATTACTAGAGCACAAACATCAATCACATCATGGGTTCTTGTGCTGGTACCCTGCTCTTAAACTTGCTGGAATAATAGCTGGTATAACCAAGCTATACTCCACTACTTAAATCAAGGTTAATTTTAGCCCAGTGGTTTTTGAATTTAAATTTTTCAGGCAGAACTTGTTTTTGAAATATTTATAATTGCTGCTTAGAGTTTTGCACACAAATTTGAGTTGCATCTGTATTGAAGAAATTTGAGCATTCCAGTAGGTGGCTCTTCAGTGCCCCTTTGCAACCTGCACTGGGGGAAAAAGAAAAGAAGAAATAACTGACAAGTAGAGAAGTGGGACAGAAGATTATAGGTGTCTCTAGTTTCTTTTCAATATTTATTGTTATATTTTTTGAATATTTTTCCTTTTCTAGGTTTCCTGGCTCTGTCCCTCTCAATCTCTTCTTGTTCATCACGAACCCAGTCAGCACTGTCAGAAGGCTTGGCTCATATTTACTTCACAGTTCAGAATTGGTTCTTCTTGCAAACATTTAAAAAGGAAAAAGAAAAACAAACAAACCAAAATGGTATCTCACATTGTCCTGTGTTTCTGTATTTTAAATTGAAGTGTTTAAGAAGCTGGGTCTTAATGAGCTTTTAGTGGAGGTGAGATAGCAAACTGTGTAGCTGCCTGAAAATACCTTTTTGGGTGTCACCTGACCCAGTGCCTTCTCAGGTACCTGCTGCTTTGTGAGACTCACATGGCATTTTTGTGAGACTCAGTAACAGCACATGACAAGAGAGGCAGAGCAGGATGAAAATCAGTTGTATTCTCACAAGTGGAGCTCAGTGCCTGTTTTATCGCTTGTGATTTGGGTTGGGAGAAGAACTGACCAGTTCTGGTGTTTTGTTCCTTGATACCTGGTGAGGAGCAGCCCAGCACTGCATCTCCCGTCTGAAGGAGCTGGACAGAGGTAAGACACTGGCACACCTTTTCCTGTCTAGCCTTAGTGCATCTGGCAACGGTCAAAGTTTGGCTTTTCTAGCTTGTTTTTTCTGCTGCTTTGCCAGCATTACAGATGGGATGTATTAGCATGTCCTTAACAACAGCCACCCCCAAAAGCCCCAGCGCTCACGACATACAAGTTTATGAGAAGATGGAATTTTTTCACTAAGGCTGTTACTGTGGGCGTGGTGGGGAGCTGGGACAGGGCCCCTGAGGGGCCTGTGTGGAGCCACTGAGCTTCCTGGGTTGAGGTGACAGTGCTGGATTGTCATGTCCCAGGGCTGAGAGAGCAGTATTAGGTCAGGATGGTCATTTATGTCACGCTGTTTGCAGAGTGACTGCCACTTTGGAAGCAGCACAGTCACACTCATCTTGTGCTTGACCTGTGCCTGCAGCCTCTCCTGCTTTGGGCACAAAGGTGTCAGGCCCCTACACCTGTGTCCTTTCCAGTTTCTCTCAAGAGCCTGGTGACAGGGAGGTTCCTGGTCTTCCCAAAACTCCAACAAAAACTTTGGTTTTTCCTGCAGCTTTCCAGCTTTTTTGTATATGTTTTGCCATGGAGGTCTGTGTTTGTCTCTTGGTAGTTCTGCTTTGTGTGTGACCCTTTCCCCTTTGGGCTAGGACCTTTTCCCCTTTCCATGATGACTCCTCAGAGTCTTCCGGCCTCCTACCCACCTTATGTTCATAATAAATAAAATATTTGTGTTCCATTTGTTCACTTTGGTGGGTTTTGTCCATGAAGAGAACCTTCTGACATCACTCAGATCTTGGGTAGTATCTGAGATGGGGCAGTAGTAGGTGACATTGGAGGTGTTGCTGTTTGAGGTGATGCCATTTCATTGACTCTGAATACCTTCCTGTTGTGTTGGGATCTTCCCATCTCTGTAGTGTTGCCTTCCTAGCACTGCTGAGTGCCAGCTTGGAAGAGCTTCCATCTTCCAGAGCAGTGCTAGCAGTAGCAGAAAGGATGAGATCAAACCTTTTATGGCTTTGAGGATTTGCTCTGTTGTCTGAGTCCTTTCTGATAGAAATGTCAGTTCTTGTGACCCAAGAGTTTTGGGTCCAGATGTCAGCTTGATTTGAGTGAGTTTTAGAGCTCTAGATCTGCACACTGACAGGAGGATCCCATCAACCATCACTGCTTCTTAGAACATTCGGTCACATCCATTTGAGGGAAGTGATTTTCTTCTGGGTTCTTTCATCTGTGGTCTCTGGCCTGTGCTGGATCATGAGCCTGGCTTAGCTTATGTCTCTTGATCTCTTTAGGGTTCAGGAAATGAAGATTTCTTTGGTTTCATTGCTATTTTAGGGAAATAGGATGTTGTGATCGCAGCTTGAATATTAAAATCTGTAGATTCTCTGAAACTGGTGGGGTTTTGTATTTATGGCTTCTGGCCATTAGTCTTAGAAGATGCTTTTAGGGAGCATGGTAGTGCAGTGCCTCCTGCAATGGCACCTTGCTGGTGGCATCTTGACAGGTATCATCACTTAAACTTGTGTAGGCAGCACAAAATCTTGCAGCCTGCCTGTTTGTCTTTCATGTGAGTGCATCAATCATTTAGGAATTTAAATCCGTGCCTGTTCCTAGTGGATTTGTCTCAAATAAAGTGTAAGTAAATGCCAGTTAATGTCACTGCTCCACAACATTATGAAATGCCTAAGTGACTGTTGCGTTTATTTCATCTGCAGAATGTTCAGAATGATGCATCTTGGAACAGTTTCTCTCTCCTTAATGGGCAGTTTGGAAAAATTAATGATCTGTTCCAGAGTAGCTGGGATTTCTTTTTGTTCTGCATTCTCAAGAGAAGCATCCAACACACGACAGGAAGAACAGAGTTAAAAAGAAGAAAGATTTGCCACTAAAGTCAAAGATCTTGGATATTTATTGCTTAGCACGGACCAACCCTCCTAACTGGTATTCAAGGACAGAGGTGTAGAAACAGCTGAGATCAGCTCTGGCAGTTCATCACATTTCTTTTAGTGGACTGAAGCAGTAGCTCAGGTGAGCATCACCTGCGTTCTTGTTTCCACATTCAATCCTAAGCTTTTATAGATAATTATACAGATGCAAAGACTCATAGCTTATTTTGAAAAAAACTATGAGGATCTTTCTAAGTCTACCTCAGTAATTCAGGATATTTGGTGACATGGGAAATAGGTGACTTTGTTTCACTTACCTTTGACTTTATAGAGAGGCAGAAGGGCAGTTTAACACCTGCTCAGACTCACTGCAGGAGTAAATTAATATTTACATATTAATATTGCTCACTAGCAGTCTCAACTAATTCACCACATTAATGAAGAGCCTTTTTTGAGATTGTGAATTCTATTTTATTCACTTTTGCTGCTTTTGTATCTGCTGAATGCCAGGTCCCCCTTTTCCATGGGGTAGGATTGGAGAGCCTGTACTCTTTTGTAATAACTGTCTCCTGTTTGAAATGCCATTATTTCTGGTTTGTTTTTAGATGGTGAAGGATAGACACTGTGATGGGCACTAAAGCATGGACTTGCAGTGTGCACTGGTGGCAGGTACTCCTACCTGGTCCTGGTGGTCTGACATATCTGGGGAAGGCTTAGGTGCTTGTGTGTCTTCACTGTGGTTTTCTCCATTTATTATTTCAGTGCTGATGGAAATGTTTGTCTTTATTTATAGCATATCCAAGAGCTGTGTTGCAACAGAGAAGGTAAGTTTACAGGTGGGGGCTAGGGGTGGAATGAGTTGACAACCAAGCTCCGGATAGTTAATCTGTTCTGGGTTTTTTTCTGTTATAATCCCTAAAGTTTTATAGGCAGCTCTCAGATTGATCAGACAGCTGCTGAAACCATTACAAAACCAATTTGAGAATTGGATTTTTAACCATTCCTGAAGTATTTATTTATCCTTCAAGATATAGACCCAGATGCAAAGTCACCAGTCTGTTCAGTGAGATGTTTGTCTTGTTCATTTTGCTGATTGAGAATTAATGCAGCACTTGTTGCTAGAAATTATTGAGCTGGTTGTGCTCACTTTTCTCTGCTGTGAGCTCAGGCTCTCCTCTCTGTGATGGGGGACTGCTGGCTGCTGTGCTATAAAGACAAGAATTCCTGGGTTTAGTCAAGTTTAGGTCTGTTTGTTCTGAAGCCTAATAAAAGCATTAGCTAATATATATCTGGATTCTCTGATTTGGGTTCTAAAGGACTTGCCTGCAAATGCACATGGGTTACCTTGCTTTGACAGGTAATTAAGTCTGGATTTCTTCCTTAGATAACCAAAGAAACAGTTTCAGATATGCTTTGCTAGGCAGATCCATGTGTAGACAGCAAGGTTTTATTATCCATGGGGAAAAATGCACTCCAAGGGCATGAAATCCAGATTACCTGAATGAAATATCTTAATGCCCCAACCTGGAGAATGATGTATAAGATCCAGAATATGACTTTTGTTTTAACCATCATTAAAGTTGTGTGTACAATCTGTACTTCTGCAGGAATGTGAAGCATCCCAGGGATTGGCTGGCTGCCTGAAGAACCCTGGCACCTGCCTGTCGTGCCAGGGACCTGAGCAGTGACGTGCCCACAGCAGCAGTTCAGGTGGGTGTGTTACCCGTGTTTGAAGGCTTTTCTAGTTCTCTGCATTGTACCAGAAACTGCACGTGCCTTGTACAGTCTGTTTGCTCCTCTTGTAATGCCCAGTTTTCCTAATAAACATCTTTAGAAGTCTCTGCTTTGTGGCTGATTTCCAAGGGTACAAGTGTTCCCGTGGTTACATCCTTGGGATGTGGTCTTTGGATCACATGTAGGATGATGTAGGAAGGAGCCTCTCTTCCTTTGAGGAGAAACTTTATTTGAAGCTGCCAGACCCATGCAAGACCTTTGCTGGTAGCTTCTCTGTTTTGAGTATTTTCTTGGAATGTCCTGATGCTTCAGATCAGACAGAAAACCATTGTAAGCAAAATGGAAGAAGCTTCTCATGGACTAAAATTATTTCCGGATGTTTCCTTGGGAAATGGTGGTGAAACAAATGGGAAGCTCTCATCTTGAGTCCTGTCCCACTTCAGCCATATGAAGTTGAGCTACCTTGCACTTACATGACTACCCAGGGTTTGGCTTCATCCTGGTTAGTTTTTGTTTCAGAGAAGGACTGAGGACTGAGAAAAGAGCAGAATGCACCCAATGGTCTTTCATGTGCAGCACTTCCCTGTGTTTGCAATATTCCTCTCTTCAGTTGTTCCCAGGGAGGAGAGAAGGTGCCCTGTGTGCCTGCACAGATCTGTTTTCAGGAGGTGAAAATTTGTGTGTGTGTGCATTTACTTCAAAATCCCTTTCTTCCATGGCAGTGTTCTGGCATTCCCTGGAGTTCAATTGGACACTGTTCTTAGTTCAGCTGGGCAGACATTACCAGAATCCCACAAAAAGACACTCTTTTTTTCTCATGCTTAATCCTTTTTACATGTGGCATTTACATGTGTACTGGTCTTGCTGAACAGCAGGAATGGACAGTTCTAACAATAGCTACTACAGAAGTGTAAATTCAGAAGTTGGCATGAGATTATCCTGGAGTCTTGGCCAAGAAAACAGGATTAGAGTTAATCCTATAACAAACGTGTTTGGCAATTTAAACAAAGTCCAAAAGTTTTTAAGTTTGACTCAGCTCTAACTCCCCTCAAACAAACAAAACCTTCTTGAATGCCTCGATCTGACACAGTGGTGTCAGTGCTGTGTGTGCAGTCCCTGAGTGCAGCTTCCCACTCCTCACTGGTGTGACCTGCTGGCAGGCTGCTTGCTCCCTGGGGACAGGATGGTGTGATGTTGCATTCAGTCAAAATTCAGAATGTCTCCTCTTGGGGCAAAAGTTTTAAGTTCGGGTTTACCATCCTGTGACTAACAAAGCAGAGTGCTTTCATGGGGAAAGGGGAGATGCACTTCAACTAGGACTGGCCTTGAAGGAATCTTCTCTGCAGATGAGGAGCCATCCCTGCAAATCCACCAGAACGTGAATAAACTTATTTTATATTTATGTTCAATTGTGTGAATTCCAGCTTTTTGTAAAGGGGCCTGTGAACTGGAAATGAACCTTGTGTGTAAGTTGTATTCTTGCGAGGCCCCACCTGCAGTGCTATATCCAGTGATGTCCCCAGCACAAGGAGGATGTGGAGCTGCTGGAGCCAGTCCAGAGGAGGCCACAGAGATGCCCTGAGGGCTGGAGCCCCTCTGCTCTGGAGCCAGGCTGGGACAGCTGGGGGGGTTCCCCTGGAGAAGAGAAGGATCCAGGGAGACCTGAGAGCCCCTTCCAGGGCATAAAGGGGCTCCAGGAGAGCTGGAGAGGGACTGGGGACAAGGCATGGAGGGACAGGACACAGGGAATGGCTTCCCACTGCCAGAGGGCAGGGAGAGATGGGAGATTGGGAAGGAATTGTTGGCTGTGAGGGTGGGCAGGCCCTGGCACAGGTTGCCCAGAGAAGCTGTGGCTGCCCCTGGATCCCTGGAAGTGTCCAAGGCCAGGTTGGACAGGGCTTGGATTAACCTGGGCTGGTGGAAGGTGTCCCTGCCCATGACAGGGGGTGGAACTGGATAATCTTTAAGGTCCCTCCCAACCCCAACTGGTCTGTGATTCTGTGATTCTGTGATTCTGTGATGTGGTGCAGGGCCTCCAGGGCTCTCATGGATGAGGAGGGCTCTTGGAGCTTTGCAGTGTGTTGTGCCTTTAAAGGAAATGCATAAAGCAGCAAAGTCAGGCATGTGGCAGCCTGGGGCACAGGTCACACAGTGATGCAGGGTGAGAACTGGGAGCACGTCTGCTTTCCTGGGCATTGTCCTGCCCTGGCACACGGCCTGCACCCCTCCCACAGGGCTTCCCCTTACCTGGGAAAGAGGTGCTGGAGCTGGCACTGCTCGGGTGTGGTGCAGGGCTGGATGCTTTCTCTGCCCAGCAAGACACTGCCATGGTAAGATGCTTTGCTGGGACTGAGGAAAGATTGTGGGGAGGGAGCTTTGAACTATGAAAAAGAGATTAATTAATTAATACACACAATGAGACTTACTCAAAGTAGGAGTTAGGAGTGTTCCCCCTGGAGCAGCCAGCCAGCCAGCAAGTGTTGTGCTCTGCCTCCAGAGCAGTGCCACAGTGCAGGACCCAGCTGCAGGACAGGCTGGCTCCATCCTACTGCCTTGGGGCTGCTGTGGAGGGATGGGGACTGCAGGGGAAACGTTGGGAGTTCTCTGCAGAGCCCCTCACACGGGGCCCTGGGCACTGCAGACATTCACCCTTGCACTTCTGTGCAGCTGCTGCCAAAAGCCAAGAGTGGGGCAGGAGATCTCCCAGGTGCCTGTCTGTCCTCAGGTGGCAGTTCAGGTGGTTCAGTCCAGGCAGAACCACCACCTGTGTTTGACTTAAGCTTTGTGCTTTTGGGAACTGCAGCCACCTGGGGCTGGCCCTGCATGATCCCTCCTGAGACACAAAGGGAACAGTGGAGAGACCTGTGTTGTGGTGGTTTCTTTGACATCTTGGTATGGGTGTTGCTGGGCAGTGGGCCTCAAGGGAATGGAAGAGGTCAGGGTTATTGAGAAATAGCCTTTTAATCCTTCCTTATCCATCATAAAGCAGCTAAACTGGATATAAGCCATTTCTTTTTCCACTGCATTGAGTTGAATATTAGTGTTGTGGAGGTGCCTGTAGCCCAACCGCAGTACAAAGTACATGTCCTTCTGTGGGCCTGAGGTGTGCCATCCTTCCTGTAATTCCAAAATAGCTTCATGCTGGAGGTCAAGCGTCAAGCTTTAGAGCTGTCCTGTGCAGGGCCAGGAGCTAGACTTGATGATCCTTGTGGGTCTCTTCCAACTGAGGATATTCCGTGTTTCTAAGTTAACGCCACAACAGACAGTTCTACTGTTCTTTATTGCACCCCAAATACAAAGTTTGTTGTTGGAGTAACCTGCACAATGAACTGGAAACTTGATCATTGGTAAAATCCAAAAGCTGGCAGCAAAATAACTGTGGGTGTAGAGAGGTGGCTGTGGGTGTGTACATGATTGTCTGCCAGTCCCAGTTAGAAACCAGAGCGCACCTGGTCCTGAACTTCAGTGAACTCCATCATCTCCTCTGAGAAACCACCCACATCCACATGACAGCTCCTCTACCTGAGTATTGTCTGCCGTGATGATCTGCCTTATTATCTGTCTGCCACAGCTGCTGTCATTGCCTCCCACACCTGAGTTCTGCCCCCCAGCTCCCTCCTACACGAAAGCTTCCAGAGCCTTCAAGGGAGAAGGTCTTCACACTGAAATTCTGTCAAATCTGGTACTTTCCATGCCCTGGCTGCCTCGGCTGGGACCCTGTGGCTCTGCCTGCCCTTTGCTTTGGGAGCCTTCAGTCGAGCACTTCCTTGGCTCTTGGCACCCCTGTGTAAACTGGAGCTGCCTCCTGCAGGGCAGCGAGTGTCTCCCACCACATTAGAGATCCTAAGGCCCCTGAAGTGCATTAAAATATTTGTGGATTCATGATTTACATATGCAATTGCCCCCATCTTCCCTGTGCAACATGGGAATGATTTTATGCATCCTGTGCCTGGTGCTGAGGGGCTGCTCCCCAGTGCCTTATCCAGGGCTTTGGCTGGGCTCGAGAACAGCACTGGGGAGACCCCTCCAGCCTCAGAGTAAACCTGTGCTGGGGCCTGCTCTGGTTTTCCTCCTTACTGTTAATTAGCAAGAAGAAGTGTTTTCCTGATGTGTGGGATGTATGGCCTGGCTGCAGCAGACGGAGATCCTGCTGTGGGATCTGCCTAGACAGAAATATATTCATATTTAGAGCTGATACACACGTGCTGAACCCAGAAAGACTCCTGTGCCAGGCAAAGCCCGAGTGGCGGCTGTGCCTGGAGAACTGGCCAAGCCAGGCCCTGTAGGCAAGGGCCCCTCTCCAAACGCACTCTCTTTTCAGTGTGCTGGAGTTTTCTTTTACTCAGTGGGCTGTACAGTCTAGGTGTCCTAGAATCTGTAGAAGTAGGGGACATACGGTGTTGCCTCAGGATAAACACAAGACCCAGCTGCCACCTCCTAAGCAAGGGTAGCCCTACAGTTGCTGGTTCAAATGTGAAGACCCTTCCCCAAGACCCAGCCTCCCTCAGAGGTCAGGCTGGGGGCAGCTGTTCCAAAATGCAGGTGTTCAGAGGTGTTTTTCCTCTTCTCCCTTCCTTTTGGATAACCCAAAGGGAGACGTATCCCTGTGCACGGATGTGGCTGCCTGAGGGCTCTCAGCTGCAGGAGCAGCTTTGGACTGTGGGTGCCTCCTGAGCAGCAGCATCCTGGCAGGAGGGAATTGCTGGCTGGATGACATGTACAGTGAGGATACTATTTCCAGGAATATGTGTGCAATGAGGATGCTGTGACCTGAACTCACAACTCCAATGCATGGCTGGAGGCATGACTCCATGTCCTTCCAGCTGGGCTGAGAGCTGCTGAAGAGAACTAAGTGGGGAGGTTTTTCACGTGGGATCTGATTGATTGGCACATTTGGAAACCTCTGAATAGAGGAGGTTACTGCAGGATCTGTGTGTCTCCCCGGAGGTGCTGTTCCATTGAAGTGTGGCCTTGGCATCTCCCTGGCATATAAGTCAGGACCTCTGCTCCCACTCTGCTGGCTGTCAAGGGCAGAGGAGCTCATCCCCCGTGCTGCCCTGATCCTTTCGGTTGCAGGTTTGGAGGAAGCCCCACCCCTGCTTTGGGAGGTTTGTGGCAATGTGTCCTCGTGGTGCTCAGTCGGCAGCAGCGGGGGTTGGTGCTGCTTTGCCCACGCACCTCCCACCAAGCACTCCCGTGAGGAGGGAGGAGTAGAGCAGGCTGGACTTGCAGCCCGTGCTCGTCATCCCTGTAGGAACCGTGCAGGACCGTTGCATCTATCACACGTTGTCGATGTTTCCCAGCTATAACAAACATCATCCATCCAAGACAGTGGGGCTGCAGAAATCCACCCATCTTGGCTGGTTAAAAGTCTTCAGTGCTTGCCCCCAGTGAGGGGAATGAATTTGCAAACTCCCTAGGGCAGACACAACAGAAAAGCGTCTGTGGCCTGCAGGGTGAGGCATCCCAGCACCACGGATGGTGGCTGCTGGCAGGGGCTGCAGAAGGTGACCCAGGACTGTCCTTACACTGCATGACCGTGTCCTGGGGAAGGCAGAGCCCTGTCCTGTTTCTGCCCTGGAGGCAGGGGACACAATCAGCCATGCTGCTCTTGGTGGCTGTCACGGTGCTTCCTGCAGGAGCCCCTGGGTCCTCCTGGCTCCTGGCAGTCGTTATCCCACCTGTTCCTCTGTCCAGGGTTGTGGAGTTCAGCACAGCAAGGGTCACCTGGCTGCAGCTTTTTGCAGTGTCGTTGTAAATACAGAGCAGGGGTGAGGCAGAACACAGCCTGGGTGCAGTCAGCTGGGCTGTGCCAGCTGCAGGCAGCACCAGCGTAATCAGTGCTTATCGCAGGCAAGGTTTTGCCTCTTAGTATAATTTTTCCTTTGTTTGTTTGTTTGTTTTAATTGTACAAAGAAGACATAAAATAAAACATAGGTATTGTTCATGTTCATATTTTGTCTCTTCTCCTGGCTCTGTCCAAGGTGATTTGGGGTGAAGTGAAATCAGAATAGATCTGAGTTCGGGGGAGTTCCTGACGCAGAGTAGGCTCTTAAAATATTTCCTGTGTAGTTCTGACGTATTCTGATCAAATGCTGTGGTGTAGCATCCTGGGGAGGGTGGTACAGAGGAGACTGCTTATCAGAGAGGAGGAATTTGATGATTTTGAGGACTACAGAAATAGAAGTAGGACAAATGCAAATGTGTTGAGTGAGAGGAAATGATGGTCTCTTCATGGGGAGATTTTGCACCTTCCTGGGTCTGGGATGTGACACCTTCCAAAGAGGCACTTCTGAAAACTATCATAAAATGCATTTGCCCATGAGACTCCTGCTAGAACCATCTTTGTACAGGCACATCTGCCTGATCTAATGTTTACATAGACTCTTGTGAGCCTTTTGAGGAGCTCACACGAAGGTTTGGGTGGTTGATGTTAAATCAGCAGCAGCATCGGGAAGGCTCTGCCTGAGCAGTACCTGCAGTGGGACCAAACTGGGACCCTGGCTGAGGGCGTGCCTGAGTTTCACAGGAAGGCTGAGGAAGCCAATCCCACGGAGCCATGCCCTGCCACGTGCTACTGCTGAGGGGACAGCTGGCAAGCTCCAGAAAAGGTCTGGGAATTGATGTGCAAAGCAAGAATCAGCAGGATCAGCTGCAGATGAAACATGAAGAAACCACTGCCGGTTCTGTAGCTGCTGTGGGCCTCGGGGAGCAACTGCCAGGTGGGCCTAGGCAAAGGAGAGCTTTGCTGTCACTGTGTTGGACTGCTCAGGTGTTCCTGTCACCTCTGCTGGTCCCAGCCAGGCCAGCTTGTTCTCGGTCACTGCTCTGACCGTGGGGCAGGACTCGAGCTGCCTTTCAGTCTCTTGCCAGGATGGGGACGTGGGGCAGGGATCTGTGCCCACGGGCTGTTTCCCAGGGGGTCAGGTATGGCTGGGTCTGGACTGCTCTGCTGCCTGGCAATTCCAACAAGGATCAGGGAAGTCCTGGCTCTGGTGTGTTCAGGGATGTGGTGGGAGGACAACGACCAAACTGCTGCCTTGGACACCTTCCAGCAGTGCCTGCACTGGGCTGAGAGGTGTCCCCAAGTCAGGCATCAAATAGCAGAGGGTTCTGCTGCATCCAGAGGAAGAGGCTTCTGTGTGGGAGAGGAGACAAACTCACCTGGATCCAGGTTGACGCACAAGGAGAATCAGAACATGAGGAAGGGCGGGGATGGGGTGTGCAAACATCACACACAGCCCTCCAGGACCCTCTGACACGTGCTGCTGCTGGGCTATCAGCACACACACGGCCATGGGGCTGACTCAGCTGTCCGTGCCCTCTGCATGGCACTCATGTCCATTCCTGCTTTAGGCAGAGCCAAGTGTGAGGGATCAGAACACCAAGGACAAGCTTTCATGGCTGTGGTTCAAAGTCAACTGCTGGGATTTAAAAGACATATTTGCTTTAGGAGCAGGTGCCTCCGTGAGGGCCTGCAGAATGCTGGGAGGCTCTCGGGTAGCAGAATCCCAAGTTACAGGAGCTGTGATGCTTCACATTTAAGGCCCAGCAGCCTCCAAAGTGCCTCATTCTCCCTCACAGATGCCAGAAGAAAAGGGCTGCAAGCCTAGTTTTAAATGAGGGCACTAAAAAGCACATTGCATCAGCCACCTGGTGCGAGGAAGTCACTGTGACGCTGGGATGCACAGTCTGGAACACACCTCCAGTGCCAGTGTCAGTGGTGCCATGTACTGAGGAAACATCAGTAAAATATGGCTCAACAAATAACACAAGGCCCTTCTGGAATGAAGTTACAGCCTAAAAGCTAAGAGGATAGCTGGAGCTGGCTCAGGACACAGAGGGACATTGGAAAGGCTGAAAGCAGCAAAGGGGGTAGCAGAGGAGGTTTCAATTTCCCAGCAGGGATTGGATGTGATTCTGGATCTGAGTTTAGGGACACCACACGTGATGAGCAGAGAATCAATAATGCTCAAGAGAAGTGACTTTTGACCTGGCCTCGTTGAGCACAGGGTTTGATTCACCTGTATTTAGTATGATATATGTGCAGGGGCACTAAAATGACAAAGTAATCCGCAGTAGTTTGATGAGAAGTAAAAATAAAAGGTCCTGTTAAAGGTGTAATAAAAGAACAAACCAAAGGGTACAATACTTGCAGAAGGTGTGAAGCCTGTTTGAAGATAAAATAGTGGTGTCTTATACCTTTTATGAAAGCCCTGAGGGCTCCTCAGCAAGGCTGAGAGAGCTCCTGGAAGTGAGAACCCATCAGTGTAAAAAAAGCGATCCTGATTTTGCCCAGACTGCAGAGGCTCTAAATTGGAGTCAAATGCTGGAAACTATTGGCAAAGTGCTTAAAAAGAATACAAGATGTGTTTGCAATGCTTTTTAAATCCCTGGCCTGTCTGTATAGTGATGCAGCTACAGCATCCCTGAAGAAGGCAGACTGACAGGGAGGAGTTCAGAAAGGAGCAGCAAAGGTAACAGAAATTATGGAATAACTTGTGTCAGAGAAGGGACTGAACAGAACAGGACAGCTCAAAATGCACATAAAGTGCCTAAGAAGTGCGTTCAGGATTATCTCATGTGGATTGGAGGGCTCAAATATCCTATTTACCTCTTTCAGAATAAGAGCTGGGATGTCAGAAGAAACTGGTGGATGTTAACCAAAACACAGCTGGTCCCTTCTGCCCTTGGCACACACAGGCACGTGGCCATGGGTGGCTGTGGGAGTTCAAGGGGTGAGGGCTCACATGTTCTTGGAAACCGGTCTGAGAAGAGAACCCTGAGCCAGCTCAGGAGCCCCTGAGCCCCAGATGGGTTGCAGGGGGGTGGGTTCTTTGGGAAAGCATCACCAAGTGCTGCTTGCATGATACAGGCCACCTGAGCTGCTTCATGGAGGCAGAGGATGCTGTGACCCACATCACCCCATGAGAACACTGTGCCCTGAAAGCTGACCAAGGCCAGTGGTAGTGGAAGAAGGAGCCAGGTGAGAGACCTGGAGCTCCTCCAGCTGCCTCCTCTTCCAGCTGATGGAGGAGGTCGAGAAGGCATCTGAGAGGGAGGTCTTCCCAAGTAGCCTGTGTGCTGAGGGAAGGTTCCCTTGGAGGAAAGTGGATCATGAGATTAGGGGACCAGGGCCCAGCATGTGGTGGATCACGATGACTGGATGTGCAGTAGGGACTGGGAGAAGGAAAACAACTTCCCCAGGGAGTGCAACCCCAGGCCAGGTCACCAGAGGGGTGAGGCATCTCCAACCCTCATCAAGAGCTGGATTAGGCAAAGCTGTGGCCAACCTGAGCTGGTTTGGGGGATAGTCCCTACATGGGAGGGCAGACTGCAGACCTCCAGGGGTTCCCAGTACAGCACTGCTTTAATTCTGTGACCTGTCCCTTTGGGTAAGACATTGGCTCAGATGGCTCCTCAGACAGCTGAGACACCACTTGGTGTAAGTGCATGAGGGTGTTTTCAAGCTGTGCCCTGCTGGGTGCATGGTTAGAACCAGCCCTGAACGTGTCCTACAGTACCAGACTCACTTCTGGGAGTGGTACCCAAGGTGTGTTATTGCCAGGCTGCAGATGTGGTGCCTTGTGTTTGAACCTGCTTCTTACCCAGAGGACACCCCAACTCTCATATCTCAGTCCCTCAAATAGCACCTGGATGTTTTCCACAATATTCCTCTGTCCCAGACGTCTCCAGAGCCACAGGAAGTTGGTTCAAAGATGACAACTTGGATAAATGAAAGTGTATTGTAACCACACCATGTTAAATAATGCAGCACATGGACAGCATGGAAGTTAATTTTTAAAATGTTTGTATGCACCAGTTCCTGATTGCTTTCTCAGCTGTGGTGTATCCTCCAACCCTCTTCCTCTCCACGTTACTCAGATGCTATTGTTTCCTGAGAATTTCTTGGAGTTACTGGTACTTTAATGTCTTTTTTCCCTGTATATAATCACTGTTGATTTCTTTCTGCATTAAAAATAAGATTATTGTGTAATTTTTCAACATAATGTCTTGGCTTCTTATGAGGGAACAGTCATTGAGTTAAATTATTGATGCAAGCCAGAAATAGAAAGTGCTGGGGCACAGTCAGTGTGTCTGAGTCGCTGAGGATCGATACAGGCTTTTGTCATGCACTCAGTGATCAGCTCAGCCTGGAGCCCAGCAGAGGCCACTCACAGGGTGACACCGTGCAGGGTGGCACGGTGGGATCTGCCATTCTCACAGAGCAGCAGGTCTGCCCCCAGCACATCTCCATCCTTGAAGGTTTGTGTTACCATCCCAGGGTCTTGCAAGCTTCTGGAGGAGGCACTGGCATGGAAAGGGACAGGGTCCAAGAGCTGCACCTTGAGAATGAGCATCCAGGTGGTTTGGTCAGTTCAGCCATCCCAGTCCCTGCACTGGCAGGGCCCGTTGCTGCAGCTGGTTCAGCCCTTGGCCAGGCTCTTGGTGGGAAGGCTGTGTTCCAAGGGTGGATACTCACTGCCAGAGCAGGAGGGTGCATGGAATAGGGCAGCCTGGAAGGGTTCATGCTTTGTCCACTCCCGTTAATAACTAGTGCCTTTGTGGGAAACGGAATATAGAGCAGGCAGAAATTTGAAAAAGACGTTATGAGACACTGTAAAGACCAGGTTAAAGTTCCAGTTTAAGTAGACAAACTGGAGATCTATCTGAAAGCAAAAGAATGCTCTTTGGTAGACATGCTGCCTGTTATCTCCCCATCACTGGAATAATCAGTGCATAAAGACAGCACAGGAAACATTGGTCTGGGGAGCAGACTGACAGGAGGCATAGATTTGTTGTAGACCTCCAGGTTCAGCTAAAACAGCTGGGCACGCTGATGTGGAAATGGCAGGCACAAAATCACCTTCCTTTGCAACCAGGAGGGAATGCAGGAGCACCCAGCAGGCAGCTGAGGTGCCCACAAGGACATGGCCCAGGGAGCCCCTCAGTATGCCTGGGAATCCCATGGCTCTGGGGTCAGGGCTGTGGCTGGAGGGCTGAGGGTGCTTCCTGGGTTGGTGAAGGAGAAAGGAGGGGTAGATAGCTGGATCCTCACTGAGTTAACTAATCCTGGTCACAGCTCCTGGGCTAAAGGACTCCTGTATTCTTCCCCCTAGAAGTCCTTCTCAGTGCACATCTCAATCCCTCAAAACCAGGTCAGGGTTTGCTGCTGGAAAAGCACCATTTCAAGCACAGTGACACCACTTCCATTAGGTTTGCGAAGCGTGCAACTCTTCAGTTTGTTTCATTCAGATATAATATCCTGTCTATTTTAACATGCATTTAGTGAGCCAGAGGAATAAGGACTTTTGAGGACAGCCAACAGTGCTGCGGGTGAGATGGCTCTCCTGGCTGGGGGTGGGCAGTTTGGGTGGGACAGGGGAAGGTGTGAGCTCTCTGTGCACAGCAGGGGGTGGAGAGCACAGCCGTGCTTGGGGACAGGTGATGGGCAGGTAAGAGCTGGTTGGTGAGGCTCGGGGGATGGACCCACATGGATCAAGGAAAGGAAGCAAGTGAAACCAGGGCTGCACTGCTGGCTCTGTCCCTCAGAGAAGAGCTGGTGGAGATCAGCCTTTACACACAACAGCAGCAATTGTAAGGTGATGGAGTTTAACATCCTGAGAGAAGGGAGCAAGGCAAATACAGAATTCCACCTGCGAACACGAGCCCTGTGGGGGGTGTTTTGTCACAGCAAGTTCTTTGGACTCATGTGTCTAATTAAGCAAGGATTTATTCTTAGGCATGAGGACCCTTGTCTTTCTCATCCTGCCTCTGATCACCTGGGACTTGCCTCTGATGATACTCAAGTGTAATAGGGAATAGGAAGGTCCAGAAAGTTCCAGGCAGGTGTGGCCTCCCAGTACTTGAGGCATCCCTAGAGGGAACCTTGGGCCTTGGAAACGAAACATTCAGCTGTTTGGCTGCTGAAGGTCACTCTGGTTTTCCACTTGAGAGATTTCATGTTGTGAGGTTCAGCTGCCGCAGTGCTGCCTCTTGTCTGACCACCCCAAACAGGACCAGATGTGATGCTGCCCCTTTGGGCCTGAGTTCACAGTGGAAAATGGTGATCCTGGAGAGGCAGTGGAGAGGTGATGAAGAGAGCTTATTTTAGCCCCAAATGGGTTAGCTCTGTCCCAGTCTTCCCGAAGTAAACATGGCTAAAGTGTAAAGAGCACCACTCCCCTTCTAGCACTCACATCTTCGTCCCCTTCGCTCCCAAGGCTGTGCTGGCACCTTCGAGTCCCGCAGACTGCAGTGGTTTTGGTGGGCTTGCCCCAGGGTCTGCCTCACAAACTGTGCTGGTTTTGGTGTCCCCAGACCAAATCTGAGCCTGGAGAGCTTGGATCACTCACCCAGTCCCCATGTGCTTCAGTTTGTGGTCTGTGAGTTGGCAGGGGGGAAGGTCAGTGGGGGCTGTGTGGCTCAAGGGTTTGTGGAGGAGAGAGGGGACCATGGTGTGGAGAAGATCAGGCATCACATCCTGAACCACAGTGAGCTTTGGAGTCCAAGGACCTATCTCTTCTTTTGGGTAGAAATTATTGTTCTTTGCTCCCCATTTTCCCCCAGAGAAAAACTGCACCCAAGGCAACTGTAACCACCACAAGGGCAGAATATAAGACTGTGTCTGGTAGACAGTGAGGGGAAAAAACCCCTTGGCATGAGGTGCATGGGTGCATCCATAGCAGACGAAGGGGTGCTCTAGAACCCTGCCCTCCACCTCCTGACTCAGCATCCCACAGAGGCTAAAGCAGCCTCTGCCCAGGAACAGCCCTTCTCCTGGCTGGGGTCCCTGGGCTGGACTGGACTGGGGGGCTGTGCAGTGGCCAAGAGAACACAGTCTGAGTGGTAAAGACAGAAGATATATAAATGAAAAACCCCAGGAAAACGAGAGAAAGGGTGACTACCTCTCACAGCCTCGTCCTTGAAGGGGACATGTGCTGGCTGGCAGGAATGTGGAGATCCAAGCATGTGCAGCAGCAGTGGGGCCAGTGGGTGCAGCTCCTAGAGCAGGCTGCAGGTAGCATCACTTGTGAATTCAGTGGGGTGAACAACAGAGGCAACACTGAAAAGAGCAGCACAGCAGAAGGACACCTGGAGGGTCAGATCCTGTGGGCAGAAAGGGCAGGGAACATCCCAGGTGGATGCTGTTCTCCCTGCTTTAGTAACCCAGCTCAGCTCAAGGGCAGTGCTGGCAGGTTTAACTCACAGGCAGTTTAAGATATATTTAAGTCACACTCATATATTTTTCCCAAAACAAGCAGAAAAATAAACTCCAGTGTCTGGTCCACACTGACCTCCTGACCAGCACTACCAGACCCAGAGGGACACAACACCCAGCACCCTCCAGGTACTGCATCAGGCCCATCCTCCTCTCCACACAGTTGGGCTGGCCAGTGGTTCCCCTGCATGGCTGTGGGGCTCATGACACTGGATTTATCCTCATTCTCTTGGTAAAGCTAACTCTAGCAATTGATGGTGTTGGACTCACTGCAGCCATTCCTGATGGAGGTTCAGCTCAAGCTTTCCTGTAGACTGGGAAAGATCCCTCAACCATCATCCCATGTGTGGGATGGGGCTGCTTCCAGCCACAGACCTGCAGCATGTGTTGATGAAGGGCTGTTGTTGTGTGGTGCTGAGGACAGGGGTGTCTTTATTGGAGCACAAGGAAGGACCTGGTTAATTTGCCAAGTCTAGCTGAGCCTCCTGCAAGCCAAGGCTCACTTGGTTCTTGCCACGTGCTGACCCTGCTGCATGTTACAGAAAACACTTTGGCACATCATTCATGCCCCTGGCACCCAGAAGGTGGCAGGAAACTCCTGACACTGCTGCACCAGACCCATCCCTTGCCACGAGCAGCCCTGGCCTCCAGCCATGCAGGAGGTGGCTGTAGCTGCCATGGCCGAGTCCCCGAGGATGGGGCTGCCCTTGCCATGGGCAGGAGCCAGGTAAAGTCCCAGCCCTGCTGCTGCAGTTATGGTCCTGTGAAATGTTACAGTTGAGCTAATTCTATCTGGCTCCCCAGGACTGTGGAGAGAGCAGGGGAGGAGGGAGAAGACCTGAGCAACCTGCAGGGAGGTTACAGTAGGTGCCTGCACAGTGGCAAAGGTCAGGGGATGCTCCTGTGGCACACATAGTTCAGTTCTAGTAGGCACTTCTGAAGGTCTGTTTGGAGACCAAACAAGTGCATGGTCACGGTGGGTGGTTCACTGGAGCTCCATGAGGAGCCAGCCTGGCACCTGCAGCTCATACAGCCCTGCACAGCCAGACAAAATGATTCAGAGTGTTGCTGAGGTGCAGGGACTCTTTCCACCTTTCTTGTAAAAGACCTCAAAGTATCCTGCCAGGCAAAGGCAGAGCAGGGAGGACGAAGGTTAAGACATGCAGAATGTGGGCTGGGGGCAGTGGTTGGCTGTGACAGGGCACAGCTCCCTGCAGATCTCTGGAGATGGGGCTGAGCACTGGAGGGGTGCAGGAGTAGCTGCACAGAGTTGCCTGTGTTGGCCTCTGGGATCTGGGGCCTGGCCAGGGCTTCACAGAGTCTCTGGCAGGAACAGTGAGGAGGTGAGGGGACAGTGAGGGGCACAGCATTGCAGCAGGATTTCCCCTTCTTGCAGGTTGCCTTGTACTGCCCTTTCTCCACCTGATATCTGAGTTTTGAGATGTCACAAGAACTAATAGTTTTTGTAGCAGAACGTACCAGAGAAAATTACTATGACACAACTTAACAAAATCAGCCAAGCAAGGTGGGAAAACAATGGGGAAGGGAGCTGAAGCAGCTGAGCAGGCAATGCTGGGTTGGCATATGAGCAGGAGTATTGTCTTAAAGAAGTTCATAAGGCAGTCACTAAGAACTCTGGGGGCTCCAGACACAGATGATTCATAAAGACCCTCGGTGAAGCCCCTCAGAGACTTTATAAGGTTATATATATATGCTAATAAGTGTTGGAAAATGTCATAAACATGTAAGAGGAATGTGGGGAACAAAAATGAATAATCATGCAATGCAGAGATATAAGCTGTGACTGAAATGTCGTGGGGTGCACTTTGGTGAAGTGATTCCCAGAGCACCAGGCGTGCTGAAATCATTCCAGCTGTGACAAAGAACGCTTGGCTTCTAAAACTCACAAACTGAGCCTTGGAGGTTCCTTTTAAGACCCAGTTCCAGGCAACAAACCCAGGACTGCATCCACCCTGCAGCTCACCTCTTGCTGCCTGAGATGAAGTGGTCTCCCCCCAGTCCTCCAGCACCAACAGCTTCTTATGACTTCACAGCCATGAACCGAGAACAAATGATGTCTCTCCTCAGACCTGCCCCTGCCGTTGGAGCAGACACAAACCACAGCCAAGCTCATCACCCCTCGCCCTCCCAAGCTGTCTGTGCCACAGTGTAGGCTCTCCCTGGGTGGGCAGGGGTGCAGCAGCGTTGCCCACGAGGCTGCTGCGTTCTCTGCCACCACAGGGCACCCATGGCCTGCTGAAATGTTGGGTCCAACGTGCTGGAGCACAGACACTTCGTGGCATCCCGGACAATTAAATCCAGGACAGATTACAAACAGTCTGACAAAATGTACTTTTACATCCTTCTGTGCTTCTCCCAGTGTGAGAGTCTTTGGGGCTGAACAGGGGCCTCACACCATGGTCAGTCAGATGTAACCAGTGCAGGGAACATATCTTGGTGATATGCCTTGATTCAGGTCCTGCAGTTCCTCTTAAATCACACTTGGATACACAAGCAAGGTCTCTGGACAGTAACTGCTGTACCCTAAGAAAGGAGGTTTAAAATATGCCCTTCTGGCCATTGTTGCAGAGTATCTTCTCCTTTGGTCTCTCTGATTGCTCAGAGAAATCACAGGATGTGCAAAATTGGATATAGATTTTTCAACACCAAAGGACAGAAGCAACAATGCAGAGGCAGTAATAGCACAATACTTAAGAAAATTCTCCTTATTTCAAAACAAGATTCAATTAATTATATTTAAATCTTACAGACAAAAAAGATCTGTAGGGGGTGTTTCTGTGGTTGATCTGCATAAAATCTCTGGCCAGCTCTCCAGCTGACCTTCGCATCTTCCACGAGAAGCTGCACACACAGGACCAGAATTTGTAATGAAAGAGTGAGCAGAAAGAACAAGGAGAAAAAGTATTGATTTTTCTAAGCCTTTCTTGTCTTTAGAAACAGAGTAATGCACAATTTAACTATTTGCCTCTGCATTTCATTAATGATTGTGATGTATTAAAAGATAGTAGAAGAAAGGTTTTTATGGCAAGACAGTTTTGTGACTATTTATAACACAGTAGCAGACACTGAGTTTCCCCCCCGACCAGTGAGATGCCATTAAAACCCCACACTTTGTAATGATGTCATGGCCCTACACAATCAGGTTCAGGGCTCCCACACTGAATTGCTGGTGGTTTTAATTTTAACCCCTTCCTGCCAAGACACCGAGACCTCTGTGATTTCTCAACCAGCTGCACATAAAAAGGCTTCAGAGACAGAAGGGAAAGGAGGAACCCCTCCATCCACTCTTGCTTGGCCTTGCTTGGCCATTTTTGCCTTCACCTTGTCTCCTCTCTTCTCTACAGAGAAGGCTTATTATTTGCATCTTAAAAGGGGAGATCCATTGATCCCTATGGATCCCTTCCAACCTGAGATATTCCATGATTACAGCACCCTAGCCCCTCATGCAGTTCTTTTTCCTTCCTCTAAGTGCAATTATCTGTTCTCTTTCATCAGCCACCATAACCCTTTTGGCACTGGTGGCAGAGCCAGAGGAGTGGTTTCTCTCTTTTTAATTTCCAGCACACAGTTCCAAACACCTGTCTGTGAATCCCTCTGAAATTTCACCCTTTAGCCCTCCACAGGTTGCTTTTTCCTTGCAAAGTGCCAATCCTGCCTCGAGCTCATGTGAGGCTGCTCTGACACGGGCAGGTGGAATGGAGGGGAGGGAAATGCCTTTCCAAAATCAGTCTCCCTTAACAGTCCTCCTTGTCCAAGTCCATCTTCAGAGACAGCTGAACACCAACCCACTTAAAACAGGTAGAGACAGTAAGGGACATCACTGCCTGGACCTCAGGACACATCACTGTCTCCTAGGGTGGCAGGAGGATGCAGGGAAAGAAGGGCAGGGAGCACAGAGGAAGATGACAGCTGCCTACAGGGTCTGTGCCCGCACTGCACCGTGGACACTGCCCTCCTTCCTTACCAGTGGAGGTTCCTGGCCAAGAGGCAGTGGAGAAGGGGTCCCTGGGGAGGGGGGGTCTTCATCCTTCTCGCATACCTGGAAAATCTTGGTGGTCAGATGTGCCTGAGCTCTCTCCCCTCTTTACTACCACCATTTTCCTTCCTCCTGCATCCACGCTCAGGAGTTTGGTCCACCTACAGGGCCCGACTGTCATGGGCTGTCCCCCCACCTGCCATGGGGGGTCTGCCCATGCCACCCATCAGACTTTTGCCCTGGAGCAGTGGGCAGTTTCCAAGGGCACCCTGGCTGCATGCACTGAGTCCTAAACCTGCCCCCAGCATGTGGTCCTTAGCCCCTCTGCACTCCCAGTCCCCCACACCACCACTCAGCAGACACTGAGAACCCCACCCCGGGCCAGCCCCCTGACCTCTGTCAGTGCCTCCAAGCCCATCATTCTCCTTCTTCATTAGTGATCCTCTGGAAGTGTTCCTGTGTCCCCCTTGTGCTGTGTGGGATCATGTGGGGGGTGATGCTGTGCCAGGGGTTTGCTCCTATTGAGAATGGGGTGGGAAAGCCTGGCACAAAGGCCACAAGGTTATTTAGAAGCAGCAGCACCTTAAGGGGTAAGGAGGGTCCTAGCACTGAGATATGGGTGAGATGCTCAGTCTTCTGATATATTTAGAGGACTTTCCTGGGTAGGAAGGTTCCCAAGGGAACGTGCTCTCCTAGCTCCCCTCGACAAAGGGGCAGAACCAAGGCACGAGGTCAGCCCATGTTCCTGACAACACCACAGCAGTGCTCAGGAGCCAGAAGGGAGCCTTGACTCATCCAGCATGTCTCCTGGCACCAGCACTGCAGTGTGCTGTGGATTTGGCCCCATATGCCTCTGCTTTCTCAGCAGGCAGAACAAGGGATTAGCTCTCTTCACAGCACATCATGAGACTCGCCCACCTGTGAGAAGCATTTTGGACTCTCTGTGCTCACAACACTGTTTTTAGTTGCTAATGAATGAGTCTTACAGTCAGTAAGGCTGTCTGGCTCCATTTGAGGGCTCCAGTTTTCTTTTCCTGTCTTTTTTGATATACTTTTCATCAGTGCCAATCTAAAAGCTAACCGGGGTCACTGCAACTCCAAAAGCAAGCAATAAAAAGGTCCTAAAAGTCTTGCAGAAGACAGTGTTCCTTGAGACGTCTTCATTGCCAGTAGACAGGGTGCAGGGATACAGTCTATGATGGGAACACTGAACTGTTTCAAATTATTTAAAAATACAAACTTAGATCACTAAATTGAAATTAGAGCTCAACAGATTTATGTTTCTATTTCCTTTGGCAAATCAGCAAGCTTTGGGGTGGCAGAAAGTCACCAAAGAAGTTAATGTAAAATTATGATAAAAATGTGGAATAGTGGACTCTTAGAGCATTCAAAAATATTCCACTTGACCTGAAATAAGGGTTTGCCTTTGAAGTATTTGTAACTAATTAAAAATCAGTGATCAGCTGAGTTCCTACAAATGCTAATAGCCCAAGACAGGCTGTGGTCTCCCTTTATTCATGAGAGGATGTAAATTTTTTCCCTCTCAGAAAAGGCAGGGCACCCTTACTCTTCCTGCAGAAGCGATTTCCATATTTCTCATTCCTCTTGGAAAGAGTAGTTTTCCATTTATCTTCTGCTAACAGAAATTTTCCTGAGCTCCTAGAGCTTATTGGTCAGCAACCTCTACAATCAGGGGCACTTCTACAGTTTTGCAGGGCATCCTGGGAGTGTATTTCAGCAAGTACCTTTGGAGAAGGAGATCAGAAAATCAATCTCTTTCTCACAGAGGAGGGGTAGACTATTTTTGATACTGGTCTACTCAAGCTGAGCTTTGCTGTAACCCCTCTTCGTAAATCAGATATTTGTTCAGGAAACACTGGAGTTCTGTGCCTACTGATGACATCAGTAGGTGTGTTGCAGCAGGTGCAGGTTGCTACACAGTCTGTAAAATACTAAATACTCTCTATTGGGCATGGAAAGCCCCAGCCACTCACTGAAGCACACAGGGCTATCCTTCCCAGCCCACCTCATCAGAATTTGGTGCCAAGCTTCTCAAATAGCAAGGACTCTTCATAGGGTGGTTGCTCTGGTTCTATCAGGACCTGCTCCTCTTCTGCTTGGCAGATTCAGCAGTCAAAACAAGTAATAAATTTGAATGGTTCAAGTGAGATTGTCAGTGTAAGTGTCAGCTTTACTGACCATCTTCTGCCTCCTGCTGGAGCTGGGCAGTGAGCAAAGGCTGAGATCCCTTATGCCAGGCTTCTCCCTCCTTCATTCCAGAGTGTTTGTTGTCTCCAAATCCAGCCTGCTGGGCTCCCTGAGCACAGGGCAGGCTTCATAGGGACAGCAGCCTCACAGGAAGGGGGACAGAGGGAATGGGGAATGAGACCCACATGTGGTGGAGTTTGCAATTCTTATTTTTTAATTCAAAATCTGGCAGATCATGTGCATCACTGCAGGGGCTGGGAGGTAGTGTATGCCTGGCAGTGGGGATGTAAGTGGTTAGAGTGATGCAAACCTACAGACTTGTGTGCTAATTTAGGGTATATAAGTGTTGGAAGTAATTTAGCACTAAGTTACCACTAAAAATCCACTCTGCATCTGATGAACTGTCATGATGAAAGAAAAATGGTTTTCAAATTCTTTTGAACCCTTTGCTGAGGAAGTTTTAGGACCCTTGTCAGAACAAAATGTAAGAGTTCTATCAAGTGGTAGAACTCGAGATCTGACTATTTCATGAAAACTGAAGGCCAGTTCATAGAATCCCAGAACCTATAGATTTGTAGAATTACAGTTCCTCCAGGTTTCTAGGAAGTTATTGGTAGGGCTGAGCAAACTCACTTTCTGTGGATGGTCTGGAATTATGCCTGTTCCACTGTAGGAAATGAGGTCATAACTCTAAGCACTTACTGTGGGTGTCTGAGTTTGACAGGTTGACCTAATTCTTTTGCTCAAAGATAGCAATGAAGACAACTCCAGGAACAACAACTTGTGTAGGGTTTTTCTTATCCATGCTCGAGCTTTCAAGCTCAACTTCCAAATCTAAGCTGTCAACATGACTGTTGGAAAATTCGAGTTACCTGCACTAGGAACTTCATTTTTCTCCTGCCATGTTAAAGCTGTATATATCTCATGTAATCCTTTTCTGAAATGTTCTGTGCTCCATATGCCTTGCATAGTCCTGTTTATTCCAAGTTGGTCTCTACAGCTTGAATATATTCCACAGCAATTTCCAGCAATATAGGAAAATATTTTTTTTGGCAGTAAGTTCTTCCAATCTTTTCCCAGAAGGTCTCTGTCATCCCACATCTCGGTGAAGAGCCAGGAAGTTTAGTCGGGAAAAGTTTTGCATCATGCAAAGTGGTGACTCTGGGAGAAGGTTTCATCCTCTCCAATCTACTTGAGCCTCTCACAGCTCCTTGCCTCCCCAGGTAGTGTTTTCACACACAGGCTGCTCTGACTGAACAGCAGCAAAGGCAATGGGCACAAGTGCAGAAAGGGAAAGCCTGAACAGGCAGAACCAAAAATAGACTTCCTTGGAGTGTCCAAACACAAGGGTAGAAGCCTACAGAGGCTGCAGGGGCTGCATCAGTGGACGTGTTCAAAACTTGACTGGGTCCTTACTGACCTATTTTTTGTTCAACCTAGCCCTGCTTGAAGCATCCAGCTCCTGGGACAGCAGCTCTGGCTCTGGCTCTGGCTCCTGCTGTTCCTGACCTGGACTCCAGGGATGGACCTTGGACAGCGTTCAGCACTTGCCATGTCTGTCACAAAGGACTCCACTACCAGTGGCCAGCCCTGCCCACTGTGCTAAGATCCTGTCAGTGAGGGCAGGGCCTGTGCTGGGATCACCCTCCACACGCTGGCCCTCAGAGAGCAGCATCTTCTCCAGATCCTGCAGCAAGCAGACAGCCCAGGCCTATGAAATCTGGTGAAGTGCCTATCTTGGATGCTGGAAACAGGAGCAGAAAACTCACACAGATGCCACACTTTGTTAGCTCAAATGGTAGGTGTCTGTATCAAGATAAACTTCTGCAAATTACAGTTCCAAATTGGAATTACAATTCCAATTGTTTTGTTCAATTGTGTACCACATCATATTCTAAATAAACTACATTGAAACAGTAACTAGATTTAAACACCTAGGTGAGCTTCCTACAGAGATAATAGAAATCCTTAGTATTTTGAATAGGAATAAATGAACTTTCTTCCCTCTAGGCAGTTCCCGATGCCTCCTGCACTCATCAGCACTCTGTACATTATTTTAGGTTCATGCTCCCCTTTTACCAATAACAAAAAAAACCCTTTGCAAGGAAAAAAACCCTTATTGTACATGTTACAGTTCTTGCAATAACACTTCATTTTGATTTTTGATTCCTTTCACAGGAGGCCAAGAAGGTAAAGAGAAACTTTGGGTCATTTTTTGATCTGTGGGTCCTACAGGTAGCTAAAGCTGCCCATCACTGGGCATGGTTTAACAATGGGTGCTGGGTGCTTATCTAAGGGAAATCAGTATTTTTTCTGCAGTTAAAATGATTTACATCAAGCTAGAGATGTAGGAAAAGGGTACTGCTTAAATATACCAGAACTACAGAAAATAGATACAGGCTATTTTCCAGTAGGGCTACTGGAGAATTTGTCTATCAGTTCTCTCAAATATTTTTAACACAATTTGAACACATGAAACTGTTGCCCACTTCTAGTCACTGAAACACACAGATTCTGACCACCCAGCGCTTTTGTCAAGAGTTGTTTGCGGGCCTGGGGGTGATATCAAGGATACTACACAAAAAATGGGACTCAGCAGAAATTTCCCAACCAGTGACTGCTGGTGGTGGGCAGATCTTTTGAGAGTAGTTTTCAAATCTGGTCTGTCACACTTATTGCCAGAAGAAATAGAGTTGAAAGGGATCTCCAGGATCAGGCATTCAGCCCCAGAATTCACAGACGACAGTGAGCATCCTCCTCTTCACCAAACCCTTGAATCAGCTGTGCTGTTTATTCCTGCCTGCCCAGCAATGAGGTGGTTCTGGGCACTCACTGGTCTCATGCAGGGCACATTTTCTTTCTAGTGTAAATCTAGTTATGAGCTACTAACACATAAGTTTTGAGCTTAAACCCCTGAGCTTCAACCCATGGGTTTTGAGTCGTATTTGTCCTTTAGGTAAGTTAACTGAGCCTTTCTCTTCTTACCCACCTGATGTACCCAAAACCATGATCCAGTTGCTGCTCTCTCCTTTTTGGGCCACCATTATTCCCAGGGCTCTTTTGAAGCACAGGAGGAACACAGCAGTGCCTGCTGTTTCCTAATTGTTGCACGTTGATGTTCTTCCCTCTGGCACTGCTGCACTCGTCATTCACAGTTTCATCTCATCTTCGATCTTGCTTATGGTCTGACCTTCATCTTCCTGTCTCAAAATGTTCTCTTTAATTTCCTGTGGGAGGAAGAGGCTAGTCCATTCTTGTATGTGGAAGAATCATATATAAGTTATTGAATCTATTTGCTTACAGATTGCCAGCTGGATAGATTTTAAGGAGGGAAGTGCCCAGTGTTTCAGCCAAAAACCTTGGCTCCATAAACAGAGGTGAGAACCTGTGTTAGTGATGCTGTCAGATGAAATAAAACCCTCCAGTGTCTGCTCCTAATGCACTGTGTGATGCTGCCCATTCATTTTGTACCATATAAGTACTTGTTCTGTGCCAGACTGGAAGAAGATAATGCATGATGACTGGCTGGTAGTTAGTTTGCCTTTAGAGCTTCTTTAAGTGACTTGCCAAGACTGACTTGCTATAATCACCTTTCTAGCATTTCCCAGCCTTCAATCAATACCTTGCTCTTCCCCTTATACTGCACAGCAGGACATGGAAAATCAATCCTGCATTTCTCAAGAAACCCAGCTTGAGAGACTGAGCCCCAAGAGCTGACTCTGTTCAAGGGCTCTGCAATTCACAGACTTCTTGACTGGAAAAAAAATGGTGACAATTTATTTCACTTGGCAGCAAAGTAAGCAAATGTCCTGTTGTCTCAGCTTGTGAACCACTGTCAAAGGCAAACCCAAGCATGGTTGTGGACCCATGGTTAGTGTGGAGCTGCTTCCATTGAAGAGACTCTTCAGAGAGGAGGGTTCTCACTCTGCTACCCAGACAGCCTCCTTGTACAGGATTTTCTAAGAACACTGTGGACTGGAATCACGTTTAAATATGACCATGATTTGTGATCCAGGGTGGGCAAATGGACATGAGGCCCACAGAGTAAGAACCATCCAGGTTCTGCTCATTTTTATCTTTCCCTGCTGGGAGTGTCCTTTGGCTGTCCACAGGGCGTGATTTGCCTGGATTTGTTGGCTCACAGGTTTGTGCAGCACCCTGAGCGTAAGCACCTGGCTCTGCACTGGGATCTTCCTCTGACTCCTTCACCAGCAAAGGAGTTTTCCCAACCCTTCCTTTTTTGTCTACCTGGGTTACTTTCTTGAACACATCAAGAGTATTTCCTTGCCAGGGGGAGAGTTCGTGTCTCCATCGTCTCCTGAGGGAGGAAGCAGCCCCGGGAAGGTTAAGGAAGGAACCATCTGCTTTGGCACATGAGAGTTGCTGCCTGCCTGCTGGTTGGGATGCACAAGAGCACACAAACTGGGTGCCAGGTGTTTGCCTTCCACACAAGCCTTCTTCCAGTCCAGGAAGCAGTCAGGTGTTATTTTAGTGCTCAGAGAGGCCTAAATCAGAAAGAGGCTGCATGTGAGAAGATGAAAACAGCATTAAGGACCACCAGCTTTGACAAAAGACCATCTCTTTGACAAAGGCAATTATCATTTATTTGAGTGAACAATACAAGAAACACAGTACAGAGAGGGTAATCTCATCCCATATATCCTTTACAAGCTTCTGGAAGTCTATGCTTTAAGGACACCCTGAACAAGGGACCAAATTCAGCTACAGGATTTATTTTCATCTAATGGATTTTTTCCCTTTGAAACGTAACATTTTTTTTCCAGGGCAGAAAGTTTTATAATTAAATTGACCCAGTGCCCCTGGTTTTGGTTTTAAGCCCATTACAGAATAACTTTAGGGGAAGGCTTCTAGTCTTTGGAATGTGAGAAGGTAAGTAATTGTTTCCCTACCATCTCCTCTGCATCTGTGTTTTTCTATTCATCCTTCCAGCCTGGTGGCTCCTAGTCTGTTTATTCTCCTTTCACTGCAAAACTATTCCCATGCTAATCTTTTGTCCTTCCTTTCAGAGACCTTGTACTCACTTGGAATAGCAGTACCAGAACTCCACCGAGCATAGGTGTGTGCACACGAGAGGTGGTGACACCTGTGGAACCATTTGCTTTTTGTTCTGTGTTCTTCTACTCGCAGTTCCATAATCTGATTTTGAGCTGGAGCTGAGCACAAAGCTCCTTTTTTCATAAAACTGCCCCCGGAAACTACATGTGAGTAGACAATTTCTCACTATTGTGGATCTTCAGAATTGCCACTGCTGCATCCACACCCAATTTTCACCTCCTGTCACTCCATGCTGGAATGTGCTCTGGCAGTGTGTCCCGATTCCAGCCAGGATTGGGTTAATTTTTGCAGTAACTGGGAGGGGGCATGGCCAGGGCCCAGAAGTTATTTTCTACCACCTCAGGTCGTTGCTTGGGCCCAGGGATGGGTCTCCACTCTTCTTCAGGGGCGAGGGGTTTCCTGTCGGTCAAGAAAATGTGGCAGGGTGGCAGAGTTGGGGGAGCGTGTCTGTCCGATATTGTTTATTGTTGCAGGGTTTCTGTGTGAATCTTTTGTTGCTGTTACTGTTCATTTTCTTATCTCATTGCTCTTTCTAATGAATTGTTCCTATCTCAACCTGTCATCTTTGCCTTTTGTGCCTCCAGCTGGAGGGGTGGGCGGGGAGAAGGAAGCAGTGATTTTAGCCGGAGTACCGAGTTGGAGAACACCATTCCTAAACCGCAGCAGCCACCCAGCACTGTGCTCTCCAAGCCCTGGGAAGTCAGAGTGGGCAGCTGAACTGGCAGACACTGAAAGGCTGTCCTCCTTCCCTGCCCCATGGCAGAAGATGACTGATACCTGTGTCGATGCAAAGAGAGAGGCAGCATCTTTGGTGGTGGCACGAAGTTCAGGTGGCCTGTTTGAAGCATCACATCACACCTTTAGTCCAAGTGAGAGGGTGCCTTGAACAGTGCTTCAAGAATGAGCAGGAAGAGCTCCAGAAATGCTGACTGGGTGGCACTGGTTCATTTGGGTGGAAAATGCTGAGTAAGACAGGTTCTGAGTGCTACTTTAGATGAAAACAGCACATTCTCAGCTGAGCACTTGTGTTCTGCATTTTGTGCTATTTTCTATTTTCTCCTTGTGAGTTTTCAGTGTTTCTGCTTTACTGATGCAAATACCCACCCAAAGCACTCACTGAGCTTACTATAATGAGCACTTGGCTGCTGAAAATTTGGGATTGCATCTGAAATTCTAACAAAAATGTCTGTCAGTTTATTCCACAAACTGTAAAGGACTGTTTAATAGATCATGCAATCACAGGACGGAAGGAGCTGGAAGGGACCAGTTGTAATGTTTTGCTTGGGACTTTTTCCAGTTGGGACCTCTTGACAGGCTAATTCATCTATGTGGCCACTCACTCAAATGACAGAGGAAAGCCTTTCACACATCTAAGCCAAAATTAGTGAGTTTTGACCCTACAATCTTCAGACTAAATAGCAATTTGTGACTGTTATTATTAAAATGTTCTGCATGATAAATCTTTCCCTAGGAAATCCATGATATCACCTCTGGAAGCCACTTGAGAACTTCTCTGAGTATGGTTATAAAGTTCCCAGAAAAGAAAAGAACAGGACCACCTTGGACACCATTAGTCCTCCAACCATCCTATTTTCTGAGCATCAAGTGCAATACGTTGACTTAAAGTAATGGCCAGTCTTCATGAACGAAGAACCGGGGAAGGTCTTTCCACCTTCCAGCCTGCGCATTGGATTTTTTAGGTGAGACACAGTGTGCGCGGAACTGAGCCCACCCTTTAATCCTGAGGGTCATCTGCCAGGGCCAAGCGAGCTTGGACGGTGGCAGTGAGGTCCTCAGGACGTAGATGGATTGCCTTACAGGGCTAACGAGCTCCATCTGCCTGGGGACGGGCCCCGACCGGGAATCGAACCCGGGTACGTTGACTTAATGAAGATATGAATAGGAAGATTTGCATGTCAAGAGTAGGAGTGTGTCTCTGGTACCAGGAAGGGAATATGAGAATTTGCTGATGAAGGCACTAAGTGGCTGAACAGGACATCAGCTGGCTTTCATAGAGCCCTGTGTGTCAGGTGAGTGGTGCTTTGCATGGGAAGGGAGCAACAATTCCAGCCTTTGTGACAGCTTAGATGTCATTCCCTGAATAGTCTCAAAAGAGTGTCACCCAGGTTTGGATGGCAGGTCAGTCTGCAGCCAGGCCCAAGGAAAACCCATCAGAATTAGCTGATAACAGCTCCCTGAGCTGTTCAGGGTAAAGCACTCCAGGATTCCACAGTCTCCAGAACTGCAGGTATTCTCTCCAGCCAGTTCTTCACTTCGTATGATCCTTTTCTGCTTATGCCTTCTTCAGTTGTTTTACCTTATTCTGCCATGAAAACACTTGTCTACTCTTACAGAGTTGCCCCAGAAGTTTTAGCTGTGGTGGTTTTAATCTAGGCCTTCCCTGGCTACCAGTTTGTAACCAAGGAAGGGGCAGTGTTCCCAGTATTCCATACAATTTTTACATAAATCGTGGTATAAATAAGAGGGGAGGAGCGGCCTTCTTTTTCTTCTCTTCCGCCGGAGTTCAGGAACAGTGGGTCCCTGCAATGGTCTCGCTTATCTAAGGCTGAGGCTGCAGCATCCACTGACCTGCCACGTGGAACCTTGGAGAGTGCTGGCAGTGTCTGCCAATCCTGCTTTCTAAGGGACGTGGTGAGATTTGTTTTACTAGTCATTTTACTGGTTCTCGGGTTTGACTGCACGTATCTATTCGGTGTCCCTTTTTGTTTCCTTTTGTCCCTTTCCCCCCTTTCCCTATCCCTTCGGGGGGTGTTTGGATTCCTGTTTGCTGTGTACAAAGCATCTTAACTGTAATATACAAAAAATATATTTTTTATATAACTAGCTTGGTTTTTGGGTTCTTCAATTTGCATAGTGTTTTTTTCCTTTGCCCTGGGGGAAGTAGAAAGAGGGGAAGAGAGGGGCTGCTGCTGGGGGGTTGGGCATTTGGGAGCCAAGTCCGAACCATCACATAGCAACTGGCAGCTCTGCAGAACTGCTGAACCCTGCCAGGCTTTGCTTGTTTGCCTGCAGCCCTTTGGGCTCCCGTGAAGGCAGATGGTGCAGCGTGTTAATCGTGTTGTGTCTCCAGCCATCACTGCATGCAAGCAGACTTCAATATGTAGGTGCCCTAAGCATCTGTAATGTAAATGCCAACAGTCCATCAACAGATATGCACAGGGCATCAAGAAGATGCCCTACCAGTACCTCTATCTCTGCTCCATGCTCAGGTGCCATAGGCTGAGTGAAAGCTGCCAGCTCTGCCTGCCCTTCCACAGCTTTCTTTCATTGCCCACCAACTGCCAGGCAATATGTATTGCAACCAATTAAACCAACAAAACTAAAGGGACATAAAGCCTTGTCATTACTGCTTTTCCAGCACCGATGACTTCTGTTATTTTCTTTGCTGAGGAAATCACTGACACCAACTCTGTTGTCCCCAAAACAGCTCAACGTCAAGGTAAGTCCTCAGGTTCACCCTAAGGAAAGCTGAAAATTCGAGCTCATGAGGGTGATGTTTTTATCTTCACAGTGGATTTAACTCAGATATGAAAGCTCTCTTCGTATGTTGCCTACATTGTCATTGAAGAGAATGAGAATCAGAGTGGGGTTACCTTGATTACTTTTTTTTATGTTTTACACAAATTGAAACTTTGAAAGAGGCAGCTGTAAACAGAGGTGAACAAGGGTACACTGGACATACTGCTTTTCATTTAAAGGGAGGCAAAACTTGATGGAATGTACAAATAGCTGTTCCAGGACCAAGTGCTTGAAAGTCACCAGTCATCACTATTACGGTCACCTATTAGACATGATAAATGCTGACACACCAGCAGTGCATCACAGCCCTTTCCAGCCTGGCTGAGAGGCCTTTACCATTTGGTGGAGTGAAAAAATGGACTAGCAAGGCAATGGGGCAGCCCTGTGTGGGCAGCTGTGAAATACCTCCTGGTTCAGAGATTTGTGATAGAAATAGAGTGGGAATGTCTGTGTGTGAAAGCAACAGGAGAAACACAGAGCAAGAACCAAGAGATCAAATTGGTAGCACTTGGAAAAGTGTCACTTGTATCAAAACAAGATGCAGATGAGTTCAGCAGAGCATACACACTCCTATAGCAGCAGGATGACAACAAGGTTCCACACACCAAATCCACCTTTCCTCTTCCTGTCATGCTGACTGGGAGACAGATGGCTGCTACAAGAAATCCAAAATGAGGAAGCACAAAGAAAGGGCAGCAGCTTTGGCTGAGATACATGGAAAATGGTGTCAGCACAATAACTTTTTACTCTTAAAAGGTCCTAGGGGGGAGCAGTGTTGGCTGGATTGCATGACAGGACTGGGAAATAGAGGCTATTTCTTGGCTATAGTAGAAGGATTGTCATCGAAGAGACCTAGAGATGATCTGGAGTCTGGGGACTGCTCCTGCAGCCTCGCGGGGTGACACCCTGCCCCACTCTGGTGACCCTGCAGATGCAACTTGTCCCGGCTCCCTGAGCATCGTCCTTGTAGACCAAGGTTGTTCATGAAACATTCCTTGTGTTGGTCTCCTGTGACCACAGATACCAGCCTCTTGTGCCTCTGACACCAGAATTTCTTGGCCTTCATGGATGGCACAGAACAAATCTTGTGCTCTCCCATTCTCTTGGTACAGGTGCTCCAAGGCACCCTGTTCTGGGCAGTGGCAGGATGTGTATAACAGGGTCTTTCCCAGCATAGTAGTTCAAGTTTTTTGAACTACCCGGTTTCCCTTCCATCAGGGCTTGGACTGGACACTTGAAATGGAAAATTAAGCAGCAAATTCTTACAACTGCTGAAACAGGATAAATGGTTTGTTGGAACAGAATCCCATCAAGATAAGTGGGGTTTTTTTCTGACATTTTGAAATAGAAGCATTTCTTCTTGACATTTTCAATATTATGGCTTCCCCCCCCCCCCCCCATTTTTGTGTTCAAATTTTTAATTTAATATTCTAATTAAAATCAGTGCAAATGGAAGGCAAACTGTGTCAGCAGATATGGGCAAATATGCCTCCCCCCATATATCCTTCTCACTCCATCACTCCTGCAGGAGGAAAATACTGTATTTCAGATCAGACAGAATTTTCTGTTGGTCCTAAATGAAACGTTTTAGTTTTTCATGGGGCTAAAACTGGATTATCTTCATTGCCCCCTTTGTAGAAGCAGATGT
Source organism: Empidonax traillii (assembly GCF_003031625.1). Lineage (NCBI taxonomy): Eukaryota > Metazoa > Chordata > Aves > Passeriformes > Tyrannidae > Empidonax > Empidonax traillii. Next base: position 288,326 of record NW_020955534.1, read on the forward strand.
TTCAGAGAAAAGTGCAGGAATCTATTTACAGCACTGTTGCTCCAGCCTCACCAGACCAAACCATCTTCCTTTAGGCTGAACCTTGAAAGGGAGACGGTCTCTAAGGAGGAGCATGCAATTTTCCCCCATAGGCTGCACACAGGTGCATCTAGAAATCTCAGGAGGGTTTCACTGCCACTGAGTTCCTGTTCCTCCAAAATGATCCTCTCCCTACAGCTCTGTACATTGAGGTATACTGCTCTTAATCCACAGGTTAAAGAGGGCACCACACACAGCTATTCACATTTGCCTGCTACAAAATTTGTCAATTCTACCTGGCCCCTTTGCCCTCTTGTCCTCATCTCTCACCCCCCACAGCATGGTCACTGAGCCCCTCTAGAGCAGGGTTGGGCTGTGTGAGAAAAGCTGAAGCACTCAGGGGGGTACAGCTCCATTCAGCCTGTGGGGATAAGACCAAAGGTACCCAAAGGTCTCCAAGTGATACTTTTGCCAGTGAAAGTCTTGCTGCTTCACTCCTGCATGTCAGTTGAGTCTTTCAGAGCAGGTTTCTAGCAGAGGCGAGCCCTGTGATGCAGCATTTGCGTCTATATTTGCGTGCACAGATAGGAAAGTTCACCCACTCCATGTATAGACAACCCAAATGTGTTGTGTGTGTCAACTGCTTTTTCTGTATGTGCTCACATACCCACTGTGACAAATTTAGGCTGCTCTACAGTCATCCCTTCTCCAGACATCCTAGACACATGTTAATGTCTAGTTCCCACAGTGACTGCATTACACAAGACAGAGGAGCCAACACAATCATTCCCCAAAATGTGTCTACATCTAACCCTGCATCACCCCCTGTGAGTCACCATCACCCAGATCTCATCACACAAAGGAACATTTTTGACTGTGTGGTCAATCCAAGCATCTGACTGAAAATTCAAACCAGATGAAAGTCAAGCAGAAATTTTAAGAAGATTTTAAACTTTTGAGTAAACCTGGGGTATTTTTCTCAAACCATAATGCTGCAGCTGGGATGAGGCAACCCTGGGTGTACGTAAAGACTGGGAATGAGAGGCTGGAGAGCAGAGCTGGGAAAGGGCCCTGGGGGTGCTGGTGGGTGCCAGTTGTCCCTGAGTCAGCAGTGCCCTGGCAGCCAGGAGGGACATCCCTGCCCTGGGGGCAGCAGGGAGGGGATTGTCCCGCTCTGCTCTGCCCTGGGGCGGCCTCACCTCAACATTGGGGCACTTTGGGGGGACACAATGGAAGGAGAGATTGAGCCATTGGAGAGTGTCCAAAGGAGGGCAGAGAGATGGGGAAGGGCCTGGATTTGGAGCCGTGTGAGGACACTGAGGGCACTTGGTGTGTTCAGCTGGAGCAGAGGAGACTGAGGGGAGAGCTCAGTGCAGTTCCAAGTGCCTGGGCAGGGGCAGAGGAGGGGCAGGACTGAGCTCTGCTCTGGGGGGAGCAGGGACAGCCCCCAGGGAATGGCTGGAGCTGTGTCAGGGCAGGCTCAGGGTGGATCT
>NW_020955534.1:289877-306609 GCF_003031625.1 Empidonax traillii
AGATGGGGAAGGGCCTGGATTTGGAGCCGTGTGAGGACACTGAGGGCACTTGGTGTGTTCAGCTGGAGCAGAGGAGACTGAGGGGAGAGCTCAGTGCAGTTCCAAGTGCCTGGGCAGGGGCAGAGGAGGGGCAGGACTGAGCTCTGCTCTGGGGGGAGCAGGGACAGCCCCCAGGGAATGGCTGGAGCTGTGTCAGGGCAGGCTCAGGGTGGATCTCAGGGAAAGGTTCTTCCCCCACAGGCTGGTTGGGCACTGAACAGGCTCCCCAGGGCAGTGGGCACAGCCCCAAGGCTGCCAGAGCTGCAGAAGCATTTGGATCCTTTCAGGCACATGGTGTGACTCCTGGGAATGGTCCTGTGCAGGGCCCAGGAGTTGGACTCGATGATCCTTGTGGGTGCCTTCCAAGTCAGCATATTCTGTGATTCTTTGAAATGTTCAGCTTTATATTCTGGAATTATTTAGCTCTTTAATTACTTACATTGGACACCAGGTCAATTTTTACATGAAACTGGTTTTTCTAGGCAGATGTTGAATATTTTCCTTTATAAAATTTTTTGCACCAAAAACTTTCCCAGTTTGTTGTCTTCTGACCTGAGGATTCACCTGCATATTAAATGTAATTTATGAGATATTATGTAAAATATTAAATTTAATTACCCTAATTATAATTTAAATTATATGTAATAAATAGTATTTTTTAAAGCCTAATTTCATAAGTACTCAACTGGTCAATTTTTAAGTGGCTTTTCCTTCTCAGCCATTCACCCACATGACCTTTTCTGCAATGCTGGTGTAGTCCAGTTGTGCAATGCTGAGGGATTTCTTTTAAATATGGATTTTGGTTATCGAATATGGTTATTTTCAATATGGATTTGTGGAGCAACCAAGCAGAGGCAGTGTTGCACTGGCATTGCTGCCAACTCCAGTATTCCTGGAATGGCATCTCCACTGCTCAGTGAAGGTGTTTCTGACCTGCAGGGTCCAGCAGTCACAAGCCTGTGACTGAAGCTGAGAGGGAAGGGCAGTCTCTACCGAAGAAGAAGGAACGTTCCCTTTGTGGAGAGGTGGAAAATGAATGAAAGAACCCCCTGGGAAGGCCCCAAATGTAAGTACATTGGAAAAACCCCACTGGTCGTCTCTCCCAGCCCAGCATGCTGTCTGCAGTGGCAGAAGCCACCAGCAGGACATGTGTGAGCCTGGCCACCTCCACCACCCCCCACTCACAAGATGAGGGATGACTGCAAAAGGGTTGTCCCCTCCTCCTCCAGCGGCCAGTCAGGGACCTGTTTCCCATGATTTTGTGCGGTCCCTCTCTGGACCTGCTGCAATCAGCAGCTCCCACAGCAGCCCAGGATAGCTCCTGACCTCACCTGCTGCATCCAGAATTCCATGGTTGTCTTACACCCACCTCTGGTGAGTTCCTGAGGGCTTTCTGTCGTGGTACGGTGGGACTGGGTGAGCAGCTCAGCTTTCAGCACGTCCCCTGCCTTCAGGATTTTGTGAACCTTGATCACACTGCCTTCCTCAGTGTTCCCTTAACCTTTTTAACCTTTCCTGGAAGGCAGCTGTGCTCTTCTCTAGACTTTTTTTGCCCTACAATTTTTGTTGGTTTTGTAAAACCTTTCAGAGGTCCTCACAATCCACCACCAGTGTCACATGAGACTACTCAAAAGAGCTTAAACACAGTTACTTGAATTTTGTTTTGTTGTATTTGGAGTCACATCTCTTAAAATAAGGTAAGAAAGTCTTAGAAATCTCTAACAATAAAAAATGACAAATCAGACTTTTGAAACTGCTTAGTCAGGTGATCAACTTCACTTAATTTGTGCTGGGATGCAATTCTCCCACCTTAAGAAGATTAGGTTTTATCTGAGAATAATTCTTGAGGAAGGAAAGATTGAGTGTGGTCTCCTGTGTTGGGAAATTCAAAGAGTGCACCTTTGGAGCATCCAGAAGGACTTTAGGGAATTCTGTACTATAGGGTCAGAGCAGTGAGAAGCTCTTGATACCTGGTACAGGCAAGATCATAGCTTGTCACCCATGACAAGTGTGGGGAGCAGATGTGGGGAGCAGCTATTTCTCCAAACAATTTCAGAATCGAAAGATCAACAACAAAAAGTTGCAAGTGCTAAGCTATATTTTGGAAAATGGGCAGCTGCTCATTACAGAGCACCTTGTTCATCTTCCTGTTCTCCTTGTCTTTAGCACACTGCTTTTTTAAAACACTTGCATCATCACTCCCAAGCACATGGAGTTCACAGAGTTCCCAAACAGCTGAGTTGATTTGCTGGGTGTGAACTTGGGACAAGGCTTAGACTTGTCCCAAAGAAAACAAAGAAACAACTGAACTGGAGCTTTCTGAGGGAAATGGACTGTTGGTTCAGTCAGACCCAGGATCAATGTCAACAAAATGCATTAATTCTATAAACGATGAATACCTGGAAAATCCCATCAAGGTCTATAAATGAAACTCTGAAGCCTGTACTGGAGAATCAGCATATTTGGGTGCCTCTCTGAAATGCCTCTTACACAGCAGAGGGACCAAAGAGGCAGAATCAGAGCATGTGCAGCTACAGGGACATGAGCTCTTGGGATCCTGGAGACGTGGTGGGATGGCTCACATGACTGCAGTGCTGCAATGGATGGGCTGAAACTCCCTAGGAAGGACAGGCCAGAAAGGCGAGGACAGGGTTGCCCTTTATGTGAGAGCAGTGGGAATGCAGGGAGCTCTGCCTGGGGGTGGGTCAGGAGCCAGTTGAGAGCATAAGGGTCAAGTTTAATGGCCAGAGCAACAGGAGTGCAGTAGCAGTGCCTGTCTGTTGTAAACATTGTGATCAAGGTGAAGTAAATGAGACCTTCTTTGAGCAAATGGAAGAAACCTCACATCTGCAGACCATGGTGGTCAGCTTTAAGGTTCCTCTGCAATCGATCTTGCGCTCTCATCTTCTGCCCACACATGAAGACACCCATGGTGCCGTTTGTGATGAACATCACAGAATCACAGAATGGTTTGAATGGTGAATCACAGAATGGTGTTGAAAAGGACCTCACAAATCATCTTGTTCCAACCCACCACCATGGGCAGAGACATCTTGCAGTAGACCAGGTTGCTTCAAGTACCATCCAATCTAGTTTTGAACACTGTGAGGGGCAACCACAGTTTCTTCTGGGCAACCTTGCCAGTGCCCCACCACCATCACAGGGAAGAATTCTTCCCAATAGCCAATCTAATCCTGTTCTCTGTCAGTGTGAAGTCATTCCCCTTGTCCTGTCACTCCAGGCCCTTGTCCAAAGTCCCTCTCCAGCTCTCTTGGAGCCCCTTTAAGCACTGGAAGGGGCTCTATGGTCTCTCTGGCTCCTTCTCTTCTCCAGGCTGAACAATGCCAGCTCTCTCAGCCTGTCGCTAAAATGGGGAGAGACAGAGTTGATGAGTGGACTTTTTGATGGATTAAGGAAGTGGTTGGATGGTCACATCCAGAGGGTAGTGGTTAATGTTGCAGAGTCCTGATGGACACCAGTGACAAGCAGTGTCCCTCAAGGGTCTGTACTGGGACATGTATTGTTTGATATCTTCATTAATGGCATCGATGAAGGGATTGAGTGCACCCTCAGCAAATTGGCAGAAGACACCAAGCTGAGGGTGACATACCTGAAGGGTGGGGTCATCCAGAGGGACCTGGAAAAGCTTGAGAAGTGGGCCATGGGAATCTCATGAGGTTTAATAAGGCCAAGCACAACGTGCTGCACCTGGGTCAGCAACTCCCAGTATCAATCCAGGCAGGTGATGAACAGGTTGACAGCAGCCCTGGGGAGAAGGACTTGGGGGTGCAGGTGGATGAGAGGCTGGACATGCCCCAGCTGTATGTGCTGGCACCCAGAACCCCCAGTGCCCTGGGCTGATCCCACAGTATGGGGAACACGGCAGGGGGTAATTCTGCCCCTCTGCCCCCTCAGGTGAGACCTCCTGGCAGAGCTGCCCCAGCCCTGGGGAGCAGCACAGGAAGGTTGACCTGTTGGAGCGAGCCCAGAGGAGGCACTAAGTTGATTTGAGGGCTGGAGCATCTGTCCCACAAAGAAAGGCTGAGAGAATTTGGATTGTGCAGTCCAGGAAAGAGAAGGGTTGCAGTGATTGTGATGTTGCAGTACCTGAAAGGAGCCTACAAGAAAGACTGAGAAGGACTTTTTACAAGAGCATGTAGTGACAGGGCAAGTGGGAATGGTTTCAAAGTAAAAGACAGTAGCTTGAGATTAGATATTAGAGGAAATTCTTTGCTGTGAGAATGGTGAGGTCCAGGCACAGATTGCCCAGAGAAGTTGTTGATAACCCATCAAGGGGCCTGGTTGAATGGAACTCTGAGCAACCTGGCCTAGGGAAAGGTATTCCTGCCCATGACAGGGGGGTGGAACTGTATGATTAAGGTTCCTTCCAAAACAAACCTTTCTGTGATTCTATGACTCTAAGATTCTTTGATTCTATCTCCATAGCAGAGGTTCTCCGGCTCTTGGAGCATCTTAGTGGCCTCCTCTGGACTTGTTCCATTAGGTCCATGTCTTTCTTGTGTTGGGGGCCCCAGAGCTGGGTGCAAAATTACAGGTACTGGGGTCTCTCATCTAAACTGCCTGAGCCTGCGAAAGTAAGATGTGGTGCTGAAGGAAAGCAGGTCAGTGAAAGGATGCAGCTCCCAAAAGCAGCTCTACATGAAGTGCTCAGGAGAAAGAGAGACTGGGCTGTCCCAGTGTGGAACCAGCCATCACACAAGTGATCCCAGCACTGAGCTGGGAACAGACAGCGGGCAGCAGTCAGGGATGGACAGAGAGACCTGAGAAGATGCCACACGACCCTGTGACACACTGCCAACAGTCTCCTCATCCTCTCAGACAACTTTTGCAGATGTTGCCCACCTGTCTAAGCTAGCTGGTGGAATGGGCATTGCTCTGGATCTTGTGCAGACAAATACTGTAGGTGGGACAATGTGGACATGGCATGGATGTGGTTCCCCCAGAAAGGAGATACTATCCCAGGAGATGGATTGGCACTGTCAGCTGCAGGAAAAGCTAGTGCCAAGCCTGCTTCAACTGCCAGCTCACTGTTCTGCTGCCATGAAACCCTATCCCAGGGGAGCCGATGTGGACTCTCCTTCCTTACATGAGGATAGACCTACACATCCCAGAGCCTGCAAAACATCGTTACAGAGTGACTGGCTGAGGGAAACACACCAGAACCTGACTTTGTCTGGTCATGTGGGATGTTCTCTGCTGTGCTAGAGCTGGATCTCAAATCAAAGATGTTTTATCTTCTATACAAATGTGCTCACAGGCAAATAAGATCAATTAAAGAAGTGAAGCAGTTTGTAAATCAGCTGGCTCTGAGAACTCCCCCAGCCTCTTCCAGTGAGTGAGTCAGAGCACATGGATTCCAGACTGCACCAGGCATCTTTAGAGAACACAACAAATGCAGGCTAACGTTCTGCCCAAGAAAACTGATAATGGGGATGAGTGCCACCTGGTTTGTGCCAAAGAAACTCCAAAACTTGAGAAAGGCTGTTTGTTTGACTGAAATTTTCAGGAGCGGGAGGCTTTGATCTCATTAACTACTTTATGTGCCTTGATGACTTGTCAGTTCTGTGAAGCAGCCAATAGCCTGGAACTTGTCTACTTAGGCTTTTAGAGAGAGATGAATTATTATCTCCAGGTTTCTAAATACCAAATCTTTCCACTCTGAAGTGGGGGATCAAGCAAGGGAAGAGGAGTCCAGTGGGGTTGTGGAGGCTCCATTCCTGAAGATATTAAACATGAAAGACCCACAACAACTTAAGTTAGTTTCAAAATTAATCCACTTTCAAAGTGGTTCTGCTTTAGGGAGACTGGCTGGACCAGGCGGCAACCAGAAATCCCTTAATACCTGTATTATTCTGTAATTCTGAACTTCATAAACAAATAACAAAGAAGAGGATAATGAATGGTCATTCAGGTTTGAGCCAAAGTCCCAAGGGGGTGCATTTGGAAGAATACAAAGCTGTGATGAATGTTGTTTTGTAATTTTTCCCTTCAATAATCCTTCTCCAAAGCATTGCCATTGCTTAATGCTCTGTGCCAGAGCCCTCTCCACACAGGCCCTTCCTCACACAGCATCCTCAGTTAAAGATATATGCAACTCCCTTCTCGTGAAGTTTAACATATTTGACAAAATGTTGGCTTGCATCTCACCCACTGACACAAAAATGCAGTTAGAACTGCCTTTTAAAAGTGATCTGGCATACTGAAAAGTGATTAAAATATAACATTTCTGTAAATTGGTCTTTGTGTAATTAGAAGTTTAAGGTCAATATATTTTTAAATAACAGATGCAGTTATCTCCACCTTTCCATTTAACAGTAGTAAGAAAGCTGCATAACTACAGGAGGAAAAAAAAAGGGTTTTAAGGAATATTTAGTAAATTGTATGTTGCAAAAATTCCCCTGAATTACAGCAGCACTGATTCCCCACAAGTCATGACAGCTCTCAGGATAAAACAAGGACAGTTCCATGCCCACCAACTGCTCATTTCCATCTGTTTTGTATTTCACAAGAGGTGAAAATCCCATGTTTGCCTGGTGGGATTTTTGCTCTCTGGGACAAGCAGACAGTGTCAGAGCCCCATCCATTACCGGATCTTGACTTGAGCCAATCCTGGTTTGCTTCCCGTTGGTGCCGTGTGATCTCCCTTCCGAACCCAGAGCTGTTCCTCTCACCTGTCATTGCACAACAGCACCAGCTCAGTCGAGACATGGCCTTTGGAAACCCCGTGGCTATTGATGGACTTTAAATTGCATTTAAATAAAGGGTCATCACTGATCAATACATAGGACAAAGTCATTAAAACCAGACCACGCAGGGAACCACACAGTTCACTCTGGTACTAATTCCCAATGGTAGGAATTCCTTTCCTTCCTCACTGCAAAGTTCTCCCAGCCTCTACCCAACTGCAAAGTCAAATTAAGACCCCAGTGATACGTAAAGACCTAAGAAACAACACAACCAACAGACCTGGGGATGATAACAGAAAACCAGCAGACTTTCCCACTGCATTTGACAACCAAAGAAGGTTTGGGCTGGTACTACACCCAGAGGAGTTGTATAATAAGGAGGCATCTTGTGGCAGTGAATAAAAACACGACTCTCCTGGGATGGTGAAAATGGACAGACTGCTTTATTAAAACTCAGCAAGTTCCTATATTCAAAAAAGGCACGGTCACAAAATGTCCTGTCTGATCACTTCAAAGCTTCTTCCTGGGGCACCCATAATTGGTCATCCCCTCACGGGCTTCCATCAGGGCTTCAACTCCAAGTGTACCCTGTGACCATTACACAATGGATATCCCATATTAACGTGCTCATAACTCCACATGTCTCCCACTTTTTAAATTAAAACAAAATTGAAACCAAACAAACGATACAACTCAACAATTAAGCTTTAAAACAGCCTTATTATAAGTACTTATTGAACTGAAAACTTGTTCTTAAAATCTTCACTAAAAATGTCCATTCCTATAAAAGAGTAAGGGTCATGATATTAAATTTAAGAAAACCAAGATTTATAATATTAGATCTGAGGAAACTAAGATTTGTAAAATGCTTTAAATCTGTAGATTATATATAATTAGAACTGAACATATTAAAACTTAAAAAAATATAATTGTATCTTAAAATAAGTAAGTTTAAAAATTCACATTCTTACACATAACACACATCCACACATATCTGGCTCTTTAAGCAATTGCCTGTCCAGTGGGTGAATGAGGAATACCTGTGGTAAGTGATATTCCCCAATCAGTAAGGAAGGTTTTAATTCTTATTGAGCAGTACATGGAACCATTGTCCATTTTTATTAACTCTGGTACTCCCAGAACTGCAAAACGAGCCAGTCAATGTCGTATTTCATCTCTTGCCCTTTCTCCAGTATGTACTGTAGTGTAAATATACCTGGAGTGAGTGTCAACAGCAACATGAACATATTTCAACCCACCAAATTCAGAAATATGTGTGATATCCATTTGCCATATTTCATTTGCTGTTAAACTTCGGGAATTGACCCCTTCTTTTGATGGCATAGGAATGTACTGCTGACAATCAAGACAAGACATGACGATTTCTCGAGCTTGGTTCATCGTTAATCAGAATTGTTGCTTTAATAAGTGAGCATTCTGATGAAAAAAGGAATGAGATAGCTTGACTTGTTCTAAAGTTTTGGGAATAACAACAGTCATGGCAGCAGCATTCACTTGTTGATTTCCCTGTGAGAGGCCCAAGAAGCTCTGTATGGGAATGAATATGTAAAATATAAAACCCAAACCATCTGTAATTGATCAAATGCCCCAGTGTGAGCAGCTCTGCAAACAGAAAAGGGGGAGATACCTCTAAGAGGAAAGAAGCTGCCAGACGTGAAACCAACCCTGCAGCATAGGAGGAATCAGTAACTGTCATGGAATAGCTCAAAGGCCATATGAATAGCAGCCAACTCCAGTACCTGTACAGACCCCTGGTTCATGGCCTGTGCCTTACTGTCCCACTCATTTGTGACAGGATTAACCCACGTTACTACTGCCTGCTTTGATCATCCAGCAGCATCTGTGAAGGCGCTCACACCTGGTACCCGCTGGGTCTGGCAGCAGCTATCAAAGCACTGTAGCTGTCAAAGGTAGGTCACCTATCTCAGCCCACAGGCCATGTTTGGGGAAGTGAACAGACAGGTCCCCCTTGTAATCTGCAAGCGCTGTTTGAAATCCTGAGTTCTCAGTGAGAAGCCAGTCCAGATTGTCTCTGCGAGCACAATTGTAAAGCTTGCTTTGCCTCCTTTGTCAAGGTCTGTTTTGAGGACAAAGCAGGATCGCTCTTTAGCAATTCAAACAGGATGTAACTCTTCACTGGTTATTCCCAATATAGGTTGGAGCCAGTTCATGGTTCCCAGTAATCTCTGTAGGTCATTTAAAGATATCATGTCTGTTACCTTGATGGTTAAAGGTTGAGGAGTAATTTCTTATTGGGCAATTCACCAACTGAGGTAAATCCATGGTTCCATTCATTGTATCTGTCTGGGGCTATCTGCAATCCTCCTTCTTGGATGACACTGGTTAGTGAATGTAATACGGCTTGTAAATCTGTCTCTTGAGCAGCAGCTATCAGAATATCATCCATATAGTGGTAAATCGTGATGCAGGGAAAGAGCTTTTGTACTGGCTGAATAATTTTGGCCACTGCTGTTTGACACATCATCACACTGTTTCTCATTCCCTGTGGTAAAACTACCCAATGATACCTCTGCATTGGCTCTGTGTGATTTATGTTGGGAATAGAAAAAGCAAAATGGGGAGCATCTTCAGGGTGAAAAAAGATGGTAAAGAAACAGTCCTTTAAATCGATCTCAAGTAGTGGCCATCCTGCAGGCAGCATTGCAGGTGAAGGGAGTCTTGGTTGTAAGATTTCCATTGGTTTAATCACTTCATTAACCACTCAGATCTTGTAACATGCACCATTTACCACTTTTCTTTGGAATGCAAAACACAGGAGTATTTCAGGGAGTAGATGTTGGCACTATATGTCCCGCTTCAAGTTGTTCTTGGACCAAATTCTGTAGTTGCAAAAGCTGTTCCTTCTTCAGGGGCCATTGTTTGAGCCAGATAGGTGTATCTGTCTTCCACCTAAATTTAATGGGTCTCTGGAATGGCATCTCAATGACCCCTGAAGAAAAACCTGATTTTTTCCTGATGTTATTTGCACGGAGGTTCCAAACTGTCCCAAAATATCTCATCCCCACAAAGTACAAGGAATTGGGGCCACAAAGGGAGCAATTTGAGCTGTTTGCCCTTCTGGCCCAACTATCGTGCATAGGTGTGCCCTTTGTTTAGACCTTTGCATGCCACCTACCCTCATGACATCGATGCTGGGAAGACCGTAGACCAATCCAAAGGTCATTCAGTGTCTTTGATGATAGATACATCAGCACCAGTATCCACTAACCCATTAAACTTATGCCCATCAATACAACATGTCATCATGGGCTGGGAAGCAGAAATTGTTTTTGCCCAGAAAATCTGTGGCTTTCCTGTATTTCCAGAAACTACTACCTCTTTGCCCCTTACCCACAGGGGAGACACTATAAAAAGGAATTAACTGGGCAAGCAGTTGTCCTCTAGGGACATGACAGGGTGGAACAGGCGTCCAGACCATTATTTGTATTTCATCATGAGTTGGAGTCAATGACTCCTAGCAAAACAACTAATCCCAACTTAGTTGTAGAAGAACAGCCACTTAAGAGTGCAAAGACTGCAGATCCTAAAAGCCCCTAAGCCCCTGTGGGCTCCAAGGTCACTTCAGTAGATGTTAATGTTACTGGCTGGCTGGAGGCCAAATCCAAGCTGGTGCTGTCCCTGTAGCTGTGATGAACTCACTTGCCAAGTCTGTGGGCTCAGATTTCCTTTGCTGGTTGGAGGGGGGCGTATCTTCTCTCCCCCTCAGGCATTTCCCTGATGTGTAGATTCCTTTTCGCTGGCGACTGGAAATCTACAATCAATGACCCAATGCCAGCCTTGCCCACATATGGGGCAATTCCCTGGAGGGAGATTCTTTGGGCAGTTTTTCTTTCCCCACATCTGCAACACCCATCCTGAGCTCCTGCTCTTCTCGGCAAATGTAGCTGTGCTGCTGATGCTGTCCTGATCCTCCCCTGCTGTGATACAAAGCATGGTTGGTGGACCAGGGCTCTGGGGAATGTCCCTCCTCCACTGCACAGTCCCCAGAGGGCACATTAAAGTGCTGGTGCAAAGGGCAGGTTCCAAAGGAAGGCAGTTGTTGATCTTCCTGTGCTTCTGCAGGGGAGGTACTGGAGACAAAGGCATGCTGGAGGATGCACCAGTTGCACTGGGGAAGTGGTGGATGAAATTGGTGTTTTTGTCCAGCCCAGCCCAATCCCTTTCATAGAGTCATAGAATTAACTGGGTTGGAAGAGACCTCCGAGATCATCAAGTCCAACCCCACTGTGATTACCAGATCATGGCACTCAGGGCCACATCCAGCCTCATCTTAAACACCTCCAGGGATGGTTAATCCACCACCTCTCTGGGCAGCCCATTCCAATGCCTGATCACTCTCTCTGTAAAGAACTTCTTTCTAATATCCAACCTAAACTTCCCCTGACAAAGCTTAAGCCCGTGCCCTCTTGTCCTGCTGCTGATTGCCTGGGAGAAGAGACCAACCCCCACCTGGCTATAACCTCCTTTCAAGTAGTTGTAGAGAGTGACTGAGCCTCCTCTTCTCCAGACTAAACAACCCCAGCTCCCTCAGCCTCTCCTCATAGGACTTGTGCTCCAGTCCCCTCACCAGCCTCGTTGCTCTTCTCTGGACCCGCTCCAGCACCTCAATGTCCTTCCTGAACTGAGGGGCCCAGAGCTGAACACAATACTCAAGGTGTGGCCTCACCAACGCAGAGTACAGGGGAAGGATCACTGCCCTGCTCCTGCTGGCCACACTGTTCCTGATCCAGGCCAGGATCCATTGGCCTTCTTGGCCCCCTGGGCACACTCTGGCTCATGTTCAGCCTCCTGTCGATCAGCACCCCCAGGTCCCTTTCTGCCTGGCTGCTCTCCAGCCACTCTGTGCCCAGCCTGTAGCGCTGCAGGGGGTTGTTGTGGCCAAAGTGCAGGACCTGGCAAGTGAGCTTTAGCAGTGAACTCACTGGAAGGTGCAGTTAGCCAAACCCAAGGAGGACCTAGAGCAGATCAGTCACTTTCTGGGAGACTCTGCTTCTCCCTGTCTTTCCAGGGTGACTCATTCAGACGGCTGCAATGTGGAGGCTCAGAGCAAGTGATGTGAATGCTGCTTCACAAGGAAAGCTAAAAAGAGAGTTGAACAAGGAAAGGTAAGGAAGAAAGAGGATGTGACTTCACCCACAGCAAGGACCATGAATTACAATGTCAGCAAGGAAAGGTGCTCTGCACAGGGCAGTAACTACCAACATGCCAGAGCTCCTTTCTGTTCCTAGCCCCGTTCTTAGCTAGAAGTGGAAATCAAAAGAGAGAAATGAAGCATCGCCCTAATTTTCTTTACTTTGTGCAGCTTGTAAGGAAACTCGCCGTGGGAGAAAGTCCTTCAGAGGCAGATCCTTCCATTGTGAGAGCTGAAGTGTCTGCAGACAGCCAGGTAAGTGCTAAGGAGCTTTCCTGCAGTAAAGAAGATCCAAAAAGTTTTCAAAGTGAACATTTTCTAGGAATGTAGCATATATCCCACTGACACTGAATATGCATGAATAGGCTGCCCTCAGTATTCCCGTGGAGAGACAGGGATGGGCGAGTACCTGAGCCCCCAGGCAGCTGCAGTGCCATTTCAGCTCACCCATTTCCCATCAGATTTTGCAGTTGGTGAGGTGCCCGCTCTGTATACAAGTGTTGGGGCAGCCACAGCAAACACAAGAAGGAAGTAGAATAATTAGAAAATATCCTTTGGAAAGTTACTTGGTGATGGTCCACCTGCTCTGCTTTGCTCCGTGTGTTTCACCCTGCTCCTGGGCAGTATTCACCTGTAAGTGGTCAGGGAACTGCTGGGCCACCTTCAGCTCAGCAACTGCAATTCTCTGAGAGTGACACCTGGAGAGTTTGTTGTGGGTCACAGTCCCCTTGTGCTTAATCCTTAACCAATGTGATACAAGGCAGTGATCACCTTCATGTGTGTGGCTTGAGTGGAGAGGAGAAATTCCCATTCCAAGGGTCAGTGCTGGTGCCTGCCCCATCTCTGACCCTGCCCTTTCTCAGCAGAGCCCAGCCACAGGGCAGCTCTGCCTGCCAAGCTGCAGTTCATCTCCTGACTGGGAACCAGGAAGCCCATGGAGTGCTCTGGGTTTGGATCCACTTCTTTGGGCCAACTTTGTCTCCAGGGTCTTTGGATTCTCTGGAAGGAGCAGCCCTTTACTCTGCTGGGTGCTGCTCTACAAGGGCTGTGCCCATCACAGGCCATCAGGCCTTGTCTGAGGAGCTGTGAGCCAAGCAGTTCTATACCAGAGGCAAATTGAACAGTATCTACTTCTTTATTTGACATTTAAATGCTATTAAAATGCTTAGCTCTCTCTTTTCTGCCATACTTAGAGGTTTCTGAGGTATTTTAATATGAAGATGAACAATATCTTTATCTGTTGAGCTTCATGAACAAAGCATTTATCTATTATATCTGTCTGCTATAATTTAAAATAAGTAAATTACAACGTTTCTTAGGCACTAAAGCTCCATTGTGAGCTGCCTCGGTATGGATGGGGGTGCTTGCTACACTTTTCAGGAAAAATTTGGATCAGACCCAGGGGAAACATCCAAAATACCTTGCTTTAGTGAGAATGTCAGATACTGAAGCACCTATTTTGAAAGCACAGAATCTAAATATGATATTAAAGTGAAAGTAGCTCCATGGTTATAAAAAGGGAGATAATAATAGTAGAAGCCCCTCACTAGCATCCATGAATGGTAGCAAGTTACTCAGACTGCCATGCTATCTGAGGTATGATACAAATATAACACAAAAACTCAATAAGCAGCCTGTTGTCCTTATGTCAACATTCTAATTATGGGCCCATTTCTAAGCACGTGGACAGAGAGCTCACAGCTGTGTTTTGCAGCATGAACTGGGAGAGGACAGAGGACTGATGACCCTTTTTTGTGTTGTATGTTCCTCTATGAGATACTCAGTGATGTGGAAGCACCATTTCCTCCTCAACTCCAGCAGAAGTCTGGGCATCTCTGTAGTTCTGGAAAGAAGCCTGGGCTACCAGTGATCTGCATTTGCCCAAGCACATGGCTTTGTGTCCAGGAGCTGAGAAAAGCCCCAGGAGAAGCAGCTTGTGCTCTGATGGGGGGACCGGGACCAAGTGCACCGGTCAGCCCTGGGTAGTGTGGGACAGTCTGACTTCATGGCTATAAACCAAGATGTTACCTGTGCAGGAAGCTCTCCTGTCAGCAATGCAGTCAATCAGCAACATCTACTGTCAATGCTGAAAAGGATCCAGAGCTGATGAATGATGCCTTTTGTGGCTGGAAAAGGAGCTCAAAATGGCAAGATGTAGGGGTCTAAAGTTTATGTAGAGAAATATTGCTGGGACTGAATGAGACCACCTGAAATGGGCCATTGTGCCATGCACAAATATCTTCTCATGAGTTTTAATCTCCTTCTGGGGCAAACAGTTTCTGCAGTGAAGACCTGGAGGGGCTTTCCAGGCTGCCTTTTTGCCATCTGTGTCTTAGTTGACCTTGGTAAGATTTTGAAAGGAATTAGCAGTCAGTGATTCACTAGAGCCAGGGAAGCAGAAGTGCTACTGCTTTTCCATTGCACATTCTGTATAGCCATTGCTAACTAATTAGTTTCTATAAAGTGTTTTTCTCATGCAGTCTCTCAACAGTCAATGCCAAGTTTTTCAGGAGCTATGTCACTCAGTCATGTTTCCCACTTAGGCAATCTCTTAAGATCTGGTTAAGCTGTGCCAGGAAATAGGGAAGTAGGCACCAAAAGAAAAGCCAAATAATTTTATCTCCCTAGATTTAACATCCTTCTCCAGTGCTTTTGTCTTTTACCCCCAGAGCCCCCACTCATCTTCACAGCATGGCCCAGGGCATATCTTTACCACTGACTTGTAAAATCACTGCTGGCACACTTGAGCACTCCTAGCTGGAGTGGAATGAGCACAGACAGTGTGGAAGAACAAGATGGACTCTCTAAATGCACTGGCAGAAAAAGAGATGCTAAAAAACTGCGTCCCTTCACTTAACCAGGCAGAGGACTTGAGGACAAAGGACATGGATATGGTTGAGGTAATCTGTTCAGCTGGGAGAAAAGAAAAATAAGATCTCATGGTTGCCTGCAGGTATCTAATGGAAGGGAAGGCTGAACCAGATTCTACCTGGAGGTGCACAGCAAAGGACAAGAACTTGCACGGGACACAAGCTGCAACACTGGGAATTTCAATGAGGTATTAGGAAAAAAATTTATTGTGAAGACAGTCAACCAGTGGAACAGGAGCCCAGAGGAGTTGTGGACTCCTGATCCTTCATTTAAAGCTCAGCTGGACCAGGCTCTGCACAACCGAATCTGCTCGGAGTGGCAGGTGGGGTCCAGCAGCCTCCAGATATTTCTTCCTGCCTCTTCTTCTTTATAAGTCTAGATTACATCTGATCAAATGGGTTTTATCTTCTCTCTTCTTTAATTTCATTTTTGCAGTGTAATTTTTGACAGGATTTAGATCAGTGCAAATAGTTTATTTTTTTCACTGTTCAGTTTTCCCACAAAAAAACCCCAAGTGAGACAATGCCAAATACAAACAAAAGAAGATGGAGCAAAAGCAACAAGAATCCACTCAAAATTTTGTATACAAAAAAAAAAAAAAAAAAAAAAAAAAAAAAAAAAAAAAAAAAAAAAAAAAAAAAAAAAAAAAAAAAAAAAAAAAAAAAAAAAAAAAAAAAAAAAAAAAAAAAAAAAAAAAAAAAAAAAAAAAAAAAGGCAGAAAGCAAGAAAAGAGCCAGTAAAAAATTTAGAAACACAAATTTTCAGAAATTTCATAAGCAGTTTTGGAAAAAAGGCCAAAAATTTATTTTTTCCAATTGCATAGAATGAAAATTACTATGAGATTTACCCCCCCCCCCCCAGTATAATTTTCTCCATATGGTTTCTAATTTGTGATTACTTATAAATTTGCAAATTTTGATGAATTATTCATTATGTTTATACATTCTGTCTTTCTCCTGACTAGAAACACCAAGACTAGTTTTTCTAGGTGAATCATGGAGCAGATCTTCCATTCCCAGGCTGATCCTTCTCCTCCTTTTCTACTTGTTTTTTTTGCCTCTGAAAAAAATGAAATGTGTCATTTTGAGTCATGCATTAAAGACTTCAACATTCTGTTGGGTTTGATTTTGTATCTGTTTTGTCTCTCTCCTCTGCTATGCAATATAATGCTTTAGAACATCTTGCTGGCTGCTTGCCAGTTGTGTTGTGGGAGGAACACCTTTCTCTGGGATGTGTCAGTGGGACCACTGGGATCACTGGTGGTTTGCCATCATGGGAACTGCTTCCAAAGGGAGGCAACACTTTTCTTCTCTTCTTCAACCCCCGGTATCATACGAATCTTGCTCTTTAGGAGCCTTCATCCTCACAGATTTTCAGGTCTCCGCTGGATGAGACTTTGGTTTATACCTTCCAGACTGCCCACCTTTGAGCAGGAGGTTGGACTGCAGACCCCCAGAGATCCTTTCCAGTTATCCTGTGATTTAACTTGTGTTTCCATATACAGGGGCTATTTCAGTCTCTGACATTCATGAAAATAACATGAGCCAAGACACCACCACCACAGAGGACGTTCCCACTCTTCACCCATGTTGCATTGCTAGGCACCATCCTGCATGCTGCACCTCTTTACTGGAGAGAGGGAACATGCACTTCCCATGGACAGTTTTGTCGCACAGTGTCGTGGTTTTGCTTTGGGTCAATTTTGCCTTCCACCTTCCACACAATTACTACTAGTTGAGAGAAGGTATTTGCAGATAAAAGAGAGACAGGATTTGGGGAAAACAGTATATACATTTATTACTAGTAAAATAAAAACTACTAATAAGTTAAAGATTAAAGAATTATATCTATAGCAATTTCTACTCAAGTTGAAGTGTTATATATTTACACAAAATACTTCTTCCCTTTTATACTAGTCCAAGGAGAAGAAGTAGTCTCATTC
>NW_020955534.1:307226-334197 GCF_003031625.1 Empidonax traillii
TCTGCCCGCATCTGCCCGCATTCTCCACCAAAAAATGTCGTGGTTTTGCTTTGGGTCAATTTTGCCTTCCACCTTCCACACAATTACTACTAGTTGAGAGAAGGTATTTGCAGATAAAAGAGAGACAGGATTTGGGGAAAACAGTATATACATTTATTACTAGTAAAATAAAAACTACTAATAAGTTAAAGATTAAAGAATTATATCTATAGCAATTTCTACTCAAGTTGAAGTGTTATATATTTACACAAAATACTTCTTCCCTTTTATACTAGTCCAAGGAGAAGAAGTAGTCTCATTCTATATCTTTGGAGTTCCAGCTTTTTCCCTCTAGTAACAGATCTTCAGCAGCAGCAGCACTTTCATTGCAGTTGGAATTTCTTCTCTCTCTCTCTCGTTCTGTGTTGGCTTCCAGGGCTGGGCTTACCCCCCTCCTGGGCTAAGACTGAAGGATGGAAATTACTCAAGTCCCGAAGGGTTTTCCTTCCATAGGCTTGCAAGGGGACACTTGCTTATTATGGATCTTCTTCCACAGGGTTACAGGGGATAATGGTTTAAGAGTTCACCCCTGTTCCCCTATAGAGTCCCTCCCCATGGGAGAACAGTCCTTGATAGACTTCTCGGCATAGGTCTAGCACGAATCCACACACACACGGATTCCAATATCTCACATGGGCCGTCTCGCTCCAACATAAGATTTTTCAGAGTCACAAAAACTTTAACAGCAGTATAGATCCACACACGCACGGATCTCAGTATCTCACCTGAGTCATCACTGCTTCAGCACAGGTTTCCCTCAGGGTTGCAAATCTCCACCAGGACCCTGTCTCACTTCAGTTCTCTTTATGAAGTTTCAGTTCTCTTTAGTACATCCACAAATTCTTTTATCAGCTGCATGGGAGGTTTCCTTACTCCAGCACACTTTATAAGTAGCAGGGTTTATTTTTCAGTCTTTTCCCTGCTAAGGAAAGAAAGCAGAAAAGCAGGGGGGAAAAAAGTCTTCCTCTTTTTGCACTTTACTTTTCTTTGCTGCAGTTTCGGTTGCCAGCTCCGACTTTGGAAGCTCCGTTATCTTTCGGCTGGAATTCTTCCACAGCGGTTTCTGTCCAAGCAGTCCGTCTTTTAAACTTTTTTTTCTCTTCACTCTCTTACAAGAGAGAAAGGAAGACTTCAGTGCTGCACCTGCTCCCCCCCCGGCCCAAGCCGGGGGAGGAGGGAGTCTGGCCCTGTTCAGGCCTGGTACTCCTCTCCTCTACATGGCTGCTACTCTAATTCCAACTGTGCCAACAACCTTCTCTTCCGTTTTCTTGAAGATGTAATTAGCAAAGGCGTTTCTGGACTTTTGATTGGTCTTTTTGTCCGGAAATTACCTGGACAAAACCATCATCAGCCCCAGGGATGGGCTGAGGGGCAAAACCACGACACACAGCTCTGAATATTTTAATTTCTCTTAGCAAAACATATTTGTAGGGACATAATAGGAGTTGATAGGGACAAGTGTTTTTCTAAATAAAATCGAAGTTCTTCAGTATTTGCTATTATCTCTTGTCCTTCTCTTCACTCAACTTCATAATAGCCTGCAAGGCAAGGGAAGGATGGCAAAGGACAAACACAAATCTATCACTTTTAATCAAGAATACAAATATTTATTTAATAGCCTTCCCATTAATGAGCATCTGGGGCAGGAGGACATTTCCTCTACAGAGGATTTGCCAAAACAACAGAGCTGAAAGGCAGCTCAAAATCCAAGATTCTTGGATGTTGCATGCAGGGATTGCTGTCAAAAGAACTAAATATCGACTCAGCCTATTTAGAGCCCTTTCCTTTCCACGCTGTGACTGACGATCGCTTTACCTACAGAGACCCCAGGCCCAGCCAGTGATGGCCAGGGCAATCCCACACTGTGCATGGACATGTTGCACAGGCTCTCAGTACTCTGTCTCAGCATCTCTTTTGGAGTGAAACTCACAGGACAGCCCACGCAATTTCTGTCCCACTGGCAGGGGGGTGCAGAGGACGTCCTGCCCTGCTTCTAGACGGTTTTACCTGAGAGGAAGCAGTAGTTGCAATTACAGCTGGTGACAGCTTAAATTTAAAAATAGACCAATTCAGTGAATCCTGGATGCTTTGTCCCCCAGTTCCTGGTAGACTGCTGCCTTGCCCTTTGGCTCCGAGCAGCCCAAAGGCAAACACCGGAGTCGTGCTGCTGAGGAATGTGTCTGGTGCAGATTGAGGAATGTGTCTGGTGCAGATCGCTCGGTGTGCGGCTGCAGTGCCGGCTGCAGATTGAGCTCTGGGTGAGAGCCCGAGACGAGAGGCCATGAACTGTGGATCCTTCGCATAACAAAGGGCACGAAGAACTGTGGTGCCAGCCAGGGGAATCGACACTGGGATACACAGCAGAAGCGGGAGACTCAGGAGGAAAAGTGAGACTTGTGTGCAGGTAAACTGGGAGGGTATAAAAGCCCAGGGATCCTTTGCTCAGGGTCCCTCCTCTGAGGCACCAGCTCGGAGCTGTTTCTGTGTTACTGCCCTGTGAATAAATTGCTGTATGGAACGAGACATCTGAGGCTCTGCTGTGGGAAACCCGGGATGGAACTGGTGAGGAAACCTGGTCTGACTGTGTGAGTGTGGGCTGTGTGGGGAGTCAGGTTGGTCACTGGAGCCACCCACTGTGGAGGGGCTCCAATCTGAGCCTTCGGTCTCAGCAGTGAAAGTCTCTGACCTGACAGTCCATCTTCCCCTCAGCAGTGTGAGGGCTAGGAAACCCAGGTAGGGCTCCCAGGGTACAGGACTCTGGTACAGCCCTGACAGAGGCAACTGCCGTGCAAAATTAAAAAGCTGTGTACTACTTGTAGCTGGGAGAATGCCGAAACTGAAACTATTGAAAGCTCAACAAAACAATATTTATTACAAAGAATTGGCCAACAAAATGAGAAACCCAGAGACAGGAAAGAAGAGGAGGGAAATAAGCCCTCAGTAAAACCCCCACTCACACAGGTGTGTTTTATGAGGGTGTCTTACCGACTCCAAAATAACCAGAATTCCCCATAGCAGATGTTGCATTCTTGAAGGGTCAGCAGGCTCACAAGAGAGTGGGTGTCCCCGCAAAGGAACATTGTCCTCCATGTGAAGTGTGAGTGCCTGAGCACGAGCCATCTGCTTTTTTATATATTTTGGTTGGTGATGTCTCCCGGGGCAGGAATGGCAGCACCGCCCAGCCAGAGCCCTTCGGTCCCTCCCCCGGGCTCTCAGTGGTGCCCCTTCTGCACAACCAAGGTGTGGACATTGGAATTTTCCCGTGCCTGTGGGGGGTCTTCTCTAAATGAGTCTGGGGACTCACTTCATCACCCTTCACTTTCTCCTTCAAATGCCCTTGGAGGGCCATCAGCCAATAGTCAGTCACCAATTAAATTTAGTTTATACAAGATGCTTCCTTTAAGGATGAAGTTCTCGTTTCTCAGTGCCTGTTTTCTCACAACTTGGCAGGAAAAGAAACGACTCTCGCAGGTGGCTGAGCCAGACACAGACCAAAAGTAGCAGTGTCTGGTTAAGCACAAATACACTACAGATGTGCCAAGACCTTTATAGCTGTTAAACATAGCATCTCCATAAAGAATAAAATAAAACCAAGTTTATTTCCCAAACCCTATTTTTCCATGAAGGTGTTTTTTTCTGATATTAGATGAATGGAGTCTACTAGATCTGTGAAGGTGAGCATCAGAGCTCCTGATTCAAATTCAAACGATTTAAAATGCTTTCAGTGTTTTAATATCCACTTTCTAAGTGTGAACATGAGAAATAGAGTCTCAGCCAGATGTGTTTCATAGTGTCTGACATGGATCACTTTGTTCCTGAGACACCAGCTGCAGGACAAATGGAAAAGTCATGTGAGTCTCACTAGATGGTTGGGATCCAAAAGAAAAGCTCCTCATTGACAGTGTGACATTATGTGTTTTCATTGTAGCCAGTACTGAGAGCTTTGAGGTTGGTTGTCTTTGCCTCAGAAGAATCAACTGGCAGAGGCAGTTACTGGAAATCACAGGAGAAGGACCCTGTCAGGAGTTTGCTCATGAATCTGCTATCCTGCCATGAATCATTCAAAGCTGTTGCTATGCCAAGCAGTGCTGCTACTCTCCTTCCCCTGCCTGCAGTGTTGCCGTGGATTACAAGGCTGGTTACAGATCAGGATACTTGCAGCTTGCCTCCAAGTCCAGATATCTGCTCGATCACTCAGCGAGTTGATCTGCACCATTCCGTTTCCCCGCCCCACTCCTGACACTTCCCAGAGCTGTAAGGAATTCACACCTTTGCTTCACTCCTTTTATGACAACTGGAAAATCTCCAGTGAGACAGTGTGATGGGCAGGAGCTGCCACTCTCCTTAGGGTCTAGTTGTAATTTCCCTTGCTGTGACTTTTGTCTGTTGTCCTTCCACTGTGCACAGCTGAGGAAAAGCCCATCTTCTATAACCCCCTGAGTTAACTGCAGACTGCAGTTGGATCCCGCTGTGCCTTCACCATGGCTGGGGCTTCGCGAACGAAGATTTGGGCAGGGCTCTACCCACGCTTGCTACAAGCATGCTGATGGCTAAAAAGGCCAATGTGAGATAGACAAGTCCGGTTGCAGAAGGTGCAGCAGAAAGACTCCCCAGGTGATATCGACAAGACGCGATTCTTTCTGCGTTGTCTTTTCTCCTCCAGAGTGATCCTGCGTGTGTTCTCAAAAGCAGCAGCAGCAGTGTTATAGATGGTGTGTCTCCAGGCCTCCCGATTGGAGGCCAGGGTAGAGCAATGGTGGTGATCAATATGGCCAAGGCTGAGGGATTGTTACAGGGAGTCCTTGTATCTCCTCTTGTATCTCTATGGGGAACTTGCCACTGGCTGCTGCAAGAGAGGAGTCCTGAAGACGAGAAGGACTCCAGTGTGCCTTATCTTTTCCAAAATGAACATGCCGGGTCCTTCAGCCTCTCCTCAGGCAATGTGGTCCAGTGCCCCTCCTGCCCCTGTGTCCTCTGGTGTACTGTCAATAGATCTGATGTCAGAACCATGCGCTGTCCAGAAAAATGCCTCACTAAGTCAGTGGAAGAACAGTGCTGACAGAATTCCTCTTCCCTGTGGAAGAAAATGAGTGTCCACCTGTAACAAAATGATATTTTTTAAAATGTGTAAATAAGAGCTGTGACCTCATGGAGCTTCAGTGAGCACACACAACTTTCTGGGAGATGGCTGTCTTTCTCAGCCATCTTCTGCATCGAAGTTTGAAACAGGTTCAAGAAAAACTCTTTGGGAAGACAGCTGTCAAGCAGTTTCAGGCTCTGGTACCAGTTACCTCAGCAATTATAAGACAGGTTTTGTATTTTGATACTGTACAAATTTCTTAGCATTTCTCTACTTGATAAAGAGAAGGGAAAGAGAGCAGCCTCAGGAGAAGGAAGCATCAACTGGGCTGTGGGCTATGGTCCTTTGCAAGACTGAGAATAAAGCTTAAAAGCCAAAATACACCTTCTGTAGAGAAGTGGTGCCTGAAGAATTCTCCATATGCCAGTGTCTAACTGTGAGGTTTGGAACGTGACAAAAAAGTGGAATTCAGAGGAAAATGACTCATCTAGGAAAAATAAGAGTTTCCTCCTTTTTTGGAATGTCCATGTCTTTAATTCCGTTTTCAATGATAAAGTAAGGTGACATCAAATACCAAAGAGCACATTCCTGAGCCAAAAGGAGGGACCTCACATGATGCATTTGCCTTTCTTGACCAAAGTAAATTTCTGTCACAAGAAGTCAGTACATTTTGTTGCCTCAGAAAATAGTTGATTGGTTAATCACAAAGGGTAAATGTCAAAGAAGGAGCCGCTGAATGCAGAAGAAATAGAAGTAAACTAGCAATGGGCAAAATTAGGATGAAAATTAGGATGGTCCCATGTATTAGTGTTCTGACCATAGCTTAACAGTGAGCAAAAGCTCAAGTTCGAAGTACTCAGGCTAATTCTCAGAATGACATCTGCCTCCCCTCTTCTCTAGCCTGCACTTGGCAAGATCTACAGAGGGAAAAAGAATTATCTCTGTTTACATAAGCAATGGATCTGACTGAGGTGCATCTGCAGGGAGCCATGCTGCTGACGAGGAAGGAGGTGTTTTTACTTGAACACCATCCAGGCCACAGCCATTTTAATGTCATTTCCCATCTTGTGAGGAGGATGAATTCACGTGACAGCTTCCATGCTGAACTCACTGCAATTGCTTGGTCTCCTGTCTCTCCCATCTGCTGGACAACGTGACCAGCACAGTTTTCAGCTCCTGGAGAACTTCAGCTAGGGCAGCAAAACAATTCCAGTCTCAGAGTTTTTGCCTGGACTCGTGTGAGTGGTGCTGTGTGTCTCTCACCTGTGTGAGCAGTGCTGGTTCTCAGTGTAACTCAGCAGTCTTTAACCAGAACCAGATTAGTCCTGCAGAACCCTTTGTTACTGATTGCCACCCCTCCTGCCAGCTCAAACAAGTAAAAACACTTCTCCAGCATTTCTGGGAAAGTTAAGTAGTTACTATTATTCCACTTCATAGAGAAGTCACAGCAGGAAAAGCAACATCACCCCAATGTATTTGAACTTGAGCTAGATCAGACCAGAGCAGGGCTCAGACCACAGATGGTGGGCTCACTCTGGGACAGCCTGGACAGCCAATACCCTTGGGAAGGAAAGCATCCATTTTGCCTTTGATGGTCTTCCAGTTATACCAAGAAAGGAAACTGTTTCCCACATCGTGAAAATATGAAGTTTTCAGACTTTCTTCTGCAGTAAGAGAATAAAAACCTGATCCCTTTGAGATCAGACATCCAGGAGATGCTCTAAGGTGGTGAGCTTTAGAGCAATCAACAGTCTGGTCGATATGGTGAGGTATTCATTCAGGATTCTAAGGAATGAGATTTAATTCTCCTTGTAGGGGTCTGTAACCCTTATCCATCCCACCCACACCCTCCTGCAGTCCCAAGGACTGAAGACTCAGCTGCATCGTAACCTTGACTCAGGGTGCTGGGGAAAAGCTTAAGCTGTGAACAACAGCAGTGAGAAATTCTGAGAGTCACACAAAATAGGAAACAAGATTAGAGATAGGACTGCTGAGATGGGTTCAATTTGAAAAGGAAAACTGAAATCAGTCTTGTGAAAGTAAAATAACTGGATTAAAGGAAGAAACTCACTAAAAGCTGTGTGTGATGTTCAGATTTTCTCCCAAGGACCTGCCTCAGCCAGTACCAAGTGGGTGCAAATGGGCCTGAGCTCCACTGCTGTACAGCTCTGGCAACTTCAACATGGGGGTCTATAGACTAAGCATCGCCAACACACTGCTGTGACTCTGCCAGCCTTGCCAACGCAGCTATGGTTTATTTCCCTAGTGTTAAGCAAAAGAGTAGACTTGTTTCAAAGGCTTCTTTATTTGTAGATCTGTATCTATTTGTAGATCTCCTTTATTTGTAGATCTGCCTGTCTTACTGATGCACATTCGTACTGGGTCTGTGTGCATGAATTCTTTCTGTGCACCTGCCTGAACAAAAAGGAAGACAACATATCTCAAACAAAAGACTAGTAGTGTTATTTTTCTAAGCACATTCAACACAGGATATTAAATACAACACTGATTTGGACCTTGTAAAGCATAAGAAAAATGAGCTATAGCACTTATGGGGCAAAAGAGTGTCTGGAGAATCAGACCAGTCTGCA
Source organism: Empidonax traillii (assembly GCF_003031625.1). NCBI lineage: Eukaryota > Metazoa > Chordata > Aves > Passeriformes > Tyrannidae > Empidonax > Empidonax traillii. The sequence continues at coordinate 314,937 of NW_020955534.1, forward strand.
TCCCAAAATTTTTTCTGATTTTCCCAGTCAGCCTAAGGAAAGACACCATACATTTCCTTTTCCTGCATAGAATTGATGGTTGTGAAAAATAACTGACACCTGTGAAGCCCTAGGATGGCAGAATGATGACTTTACAGCAAATGTTTTTCCTGTGCTAGGAGGAATCTAGCCTCTGCCTGTGGCCCATGAGTTCCCCTCTCCTGACAAGGGACTGCAGGGTAGCAGTAGCTCAGCAGCTGTCTTGGGGTGGCCGCAGCCCCCAGACCAGCCTGCACTCTGCTGCAAAGCTCTGCAAGATTGCCTGGCGTATCTCTACCACAGGGGTAGAATTTATTCCTCAGCTGGAGATATAAAAGAACCAACCTCTTTCCTTGCACATTGTATCACATCAAACAAATTCCCACCCACGAAACAACACCCACATTGTTTGGGAAGAAAATAAACTGAGAGGCATCTTCAGACTTTCGAAGAAAATGTATTGTAGCTACTCTTGTCTCTGTCTGTCTCAGGGAAATTCTGGAGGCTCAAAAGATTCACCATGTGTCCTTTCCCAGCCTGGAAGTGAAGTGTTGCTGCAGGGAATTATTTTTTGTATAAGATTCACACCATGTGGCTGCAGTTTAAAAAGCTCCCTTTTTCCTCTCGGTCTCAAATGAGGCTTTAGCTTTATGGCTTACACAATACCCAGCCTCTTCAGGTTCAAAAGCACGTTCTAAGATCTAAACTGCAGTGGAGTATAGATGAAATGTTCCTGTCTGTGGGAGCAGCCAGTGCTGAAGTGTTGAAGTTGGAACCAAACCCCTTGAAATACTTGAAGAGAGTGTGATATTTTTGAGACTGAGCTGAGGGCAGCTAGAGCAGACCTGGGCTCAGGGTCAAAAACCATCCCCTAAGACAGTGTGGCGGAGAGGGCAGAGCCTGGCTATCAACAGTAGTAGTGTCCAAAAATCATGAAATTATCTGTATTGTGAAAGAATCCAGTATGTAAATTAGCTGCAAGAGGGAAATGGAGACAGCTGTTCGGCAATGGCTAATTTAGAATCTATTTAGAACCCTAAACGATGCCACAAAGGGGCTGTGACTTTAGCATTGCTCTTTCAAGACCTTGGATTTTGAATTACTTTTATGTAAAAGTTTTGTCTAGTGTGAAAAGTTACTGCTTCTCTGAAAAAAAAAAAAGAGCTTTTATTTCTCATTAGCAATTAAACCACTTAAACCCCACTAACTGCATAGCCTAAAAAAGCTGGATTAACGCTCTGGGTCTTTTAGGTTTGGATGCAGAAGGGCTGCTCTGCAAAGGGGGCTGCGAGCCCCGGGTCAGAGCAAAGCTGATGCAGCAGTAGGGTCAAGCCCATCCAGGTGAGGTCTGAACAGTCCTCCCTCTACCCTCGGCTATCGGCGGGGCCTCCGCTGCCGCTCATCGCTGTTATCTTGCAAGTTATTGATCCTCGAACCAACGGGAACAGCGCGAGGTCTCCGACCCCGCAGCCTGGCACAGCCGCGCTTCGCGGCACCAGGGACACGGCCCGGGCTGGCGCAGCGGGGTCCGGTGCGGAGGGGATTCCAGGGGATTCCCTCCTGGGAGGGGATCGCAGAGCCCACCCCGCCCCCCGGGGGCAGCGCTGCCCCGGCGCCCACCGCCCACCCGGGGCTGCCCTCGCAGGGGCCGCTGGAGGCTGGGCCGGGGTCCCTGCCCGATCGCTGCCCGACCCAGCCGCGGGCACAGCACCGGCCCGGCCCCCGACGCTGAGCGAGCCGCTGCTGCCGCCGCGCCGAGGAGCGGCCGGGCCCCCGCGGCGCGGAGGAGAAAGCGGAGCAGGGAGCGGAGCAGGGAGCGGAGCAGGGAGCGGAGCAGGGAGCGGAGCAGCGAGCGGAGCAGGGAGCGGCGGAGCAGAGCAGAGAGCGGAGCAGGGGAGCGGCGGAGCGGATCAGGGAGCGGAGCGGAGCAGGGAGCGGAGCGGAGGAGCAGCGCAGAGGGGCGCGGAGCGCGACAGAGCCCGCCGGCGCTGCCGGTCCTGAGGGCGGGCGCTGCCGGGGCCGGGGAGAGCGGACGGCGCGGACGCGGGGTGAGTGCGGGCGGCCGGGGCGCGGCCCGAGCGCTGCCGACGGGGCGGGCTCTCCCCGCCGCACGGCCCGGCCGGGCGCGGGGGCGCCCGCGGAGCCCCGGCTGAAGTTGGTTCCCGGGGACGGATTGCCGAGAGCTTCGCCACTGTGGCCCCGGGAGAAGCCCCAGGACCCGCCGGCGGAGGAGGGGGAACGGGGGCGAGGGGCAGGAGCTGGAGGCCGGGGCCTGCGGCGGCATCGCCCCGGCTCGGCGGGCGCCGCTGGGCGGGGCGGGCACGGCTCCCTCGCGGCGCTGCCCTGCGGGGCCCCGGCCAGCGCAGAGCGGGGAACCCCCCGGCACCGACACGGGCGTTTGTCACAGGACCAGGGGATGGCTTGGGTGGAAGGGACCTTTAGAGGTCACCTAGTCCCTCCCCTCTGCCGCGAGGGGCATCTTCAACCAGATCAGGCTGCTCAGAGCCCCGTCAAACCTGACCTTGAATGTTTCCAGCCACAACCTCTCTGGGCAGCCTGTAATAACCCTTTATGCCGTGTATCTGAGAGGGAGGCGATTTAGAGCTTTAAATGTGTATTGCAGGTCTCTTCCCCCAAGCACAGGGTGATACTGGGTAAATGAAGTGACCACTTTAAAAGTGTAATTTTATGTGGATCGAGCTGGGGAAAGCTTTGGTTTACTGCAGCTTGGATGTTTGTCTTTTTAGGGTTATTCCATCATTATACCACACCGTCCTGGTTTGTATTCTGTGAGTGACCCACCCACCTGGCTTCTTCCTCACTCCTGCTTCAGGTATGATGGTGACCAAATGTCACCTCTGATGAGGTGCTAGCATAAAGTTAAGAGTTGCCGCTGTAATGTTGTACTTCTGGAATCCTCACCTGTCCAAGTGTATGTACGTGCTTGGATGCAGGCCAGGCTTTCCAGGACAGAGTACACTGTTTTCTCATGAGCCTGTCACTTGTTGCAGCAGTGATGAATGTGAACCACTTTTGGGATGAGTTTTGGTCCTGCAGCAAAGAGCAGGACACAGCCAGGGACAAGGACTGCATTGCCCTGCAGTCATGAGATAATCCTGAATTTTTCAGGATACTGCAGGCAGCAATGCTTGAGACTTGAACACAGACTTCAAGGAGAATAATGCTTCCCCAGACAGTCCCTTTCCTAGCAGTGAGCCTGATGTAAACCCCAAGGAAGAAACTCCCTTTGCAAAACTAAGTGGACAGCTGACTTCAGAGAGGTGGGACTGAACATGAGCCAGAGTGTGCCCAGGGGGACAAGGAGGGCCAAGGGATCCTGGCCTGGCTCAGGAAGAGTGTGGCAGCAGGAGCAGGGCAGGGATTCTTGGCCTGCACTCAGCACCCCTGGAGTGCTGTGTCCAGCTCTGGCCCCCTCAGGTCAGGAAGGACATGGAGGGGCTGGAGCAGGGGCAGAGAAGAGCAACCAGGCTGGGGAAGGGACTGGAGCACAAGTGCTGTGAGGAGAGGCTGAGGGAGCTGGGGTTGTTGAGATTCTATGATTCTGTGACTGCTGGTAATTGTAACTTCCTCCTCACAGGAACTGTTGTCAGTGGACTGTTACATAGATTATTCCAGAAAGCCATGCCTGGGATGTGTGAGGTTTCTCAAGACAAACTTGCGTTTGTTTTCATGTTCTCCCCAAAGTCAAGGCAACATCATAACAAAGGATTTAGGCTGTGCATCACACATGCTTCTCAAATAGTAAAGTTAACAAATATCAAACAAATAGTCAGTCTGTCGTTTTTCATGCTGCTTGTAACATTTTCTGGTTTTCCCATTTACCCCCAAATCTGGGTGATCTCAGAGTAACATCCTCACCAGTCATCACTCATTCATTTTCTTCTGATGTATCACACTTCTGATGGGCTGGTAATTGAGTACATGTAATGCAAGCATGTGTGAGTAAATGGCAGAGAATAAGGAAATTAAAAATCAACCCCACTGCTGGTTTGCAGCTTCCTTAGAAATCTGGGAAATGTATTTCTTAAATTGAAACGTCAAAATGTAGGAAGATGTGATGGGCCTGGCTACTTTCACCGTCTAACACAAAGTTAAGCATGATAGCAGTGCACTGTCCTCACCTAAATGCAGAACAAAACCCAGTGGCAAGTGTCACTGTTCTGGCATGTACACAGCAAGTGATGCAGCTGTTTGCCTGGCTAGAGCTGTCCTACATAGAGCTGTAAGGGGAACCAGCCTGATATCAAAAGTCAGCATAAAAATTGACTGTTCTTTCCTCTGTCTTTGGAGTAAAGATTCCTTTCTGCCCTTTGGTGAGGCACTCAGAGATGCATGTAAAGAGAGATATCCCTCAGTATGCACACAAGCCATGATCCATCCTCTGTGCCCAGAGGCACAGTGCAGGACTCAGGTTCCTTCCTGCCCATTACTGACCCTATATGAGCACAGAGATATTGTGCAGAGGAGAATTTAGATATTTTCCCATCTCTACGCTCATTGAAATTGGGGTGACTAGGGGAGTTTATTCTAAACCAGGGACAGAAATAACCAGCATCATGGCCTTAAACACTGTGGTGAGAGCAATAACTGTTCAGCTTCTTTGCCACTTTGCCAAGACTGGAGAGCTCCTAACAGGGCATATGGGGGAATGCTATTTCATAGTGCCTTACAAACATTCAGGAACCAAAGGAACAAGCATTGCACTGTGTCTGCACCCTGGAAGGGGACCCTGAAGGCAGAAGAGTAGACTAAAGCTCAGAGTGCAGCGAGAGAGAAGGGCAGACATTGGTAGGGAGCAATGCTCAGAAAGCCAGTGGCAGGTGGGAAAAGCTGATGGGGCTGAGCACAGCAGGGAGGCCATAGATCCTCCCTACTACCAAAAGCCCAGCCACCTGAACCCAAGACACCTAGTGTGTCAAGAGAACATTCTAGTGCCTCCTATTTGGCACATTTATGGGGAGTTCCTTCCTCCTGTTCATGCTCTGAAATGGTGGAGATTGGGGGCTCTGTTTCCCCAGTGACATCCAGTGATGGTTGTTATAAGCAACTGTGTCATTTCCCACCACTCTCTGCTTGAAGGCAATAAAAATTATCTGAGTTCCTCTGCCCATGTGAAGAACCACAGCACCATAATGCTGAGTCTTGAGCTAGTTCCAGATATGAACTGTAATGTCTGCAAAACTTGCACTGTCTTGGGATTTTGTTCATTTTGAATTGGCTAGGTTTACACCATATTGCAGTAAACAAAATTTCTTCTGTTTTTTGCCATCTTACACAGGATAGACCTGTCTAGGTCTGCTTTCCTGCTGCTTTGTTGGTTATAGGAAATCACACTACAGAAAGACTGTTTGACCTGTCCTTGTGACTTTCTGTGACGAACATCTCACAGTGTCCCCAAGCAATACTTTAGGTTTCACTACTCTTACTATCTGCAAGGTTTTCCTAATGCCTTAGTGTTCCTTGCTGTAGTTAAATCCCCATCCCTTTCATGGTACTAGTCACAGCTATGAGGAACAGACTATTCTTTACTGTTCTGCAGGCTTTCATGCATAGAAAGACTGTTGAACCTCTCCTTCAGCTGTGTCCTTTCATACAGTTTATTCCCATACATTTTCTTTTCTGACAATTCCTGCTGCTTTCCTCTGATATCTTCCTACATGGTCCGTGTCTTCTTGGGAACAGTGCCCAAAGCTGAATGCAGGGCTGTCATTTGGCCTTGTTCAATGTGAGCAGAAGAAGATCTATTCAAGGCCTTATTCCTAGTTACACATTGCCAGGGTCTTTGCCATTTTGCTCAGGTACAATGTCACTGGCTCTGCTGACGGTGCAGGTTGGTCCCACGCTATGCAGAGCTTCTCCTGAGCTGCTTACTCTCCATCCCCTGAGGTAGCTCCACTGGTTAGAGCACGGTGCTAAAAACACTGAGGTTGTGCATTTGATCCCCACTTAAGAGTTGGACTTGATAATGCTTGTCCCAGCTCAGAATATTCTGTGATCACACAACAGGGCAGCTAATCCTTTCTACCTGAACTAAATACCCTGCCCTTGTTCTTAAACTCAAATTTAACCTTAATTCTGTTTCCTAGTGTTCTGGAACCCTAGTGTTCCTAGTGTCATTCACCCAAACCATTACTGAAAGTACCAACTACTGGTCCTCCTTGTTCCCATCACAGTAGAAATTGCCAGTAGAATTGCATGGTAGAATGTTTCATCCTCCTTGCTTGTAGGTAAAATCCCTATGTGTTCTCTCACACACCACCTGCAGCTCAAGGTCATTCAGACAGTTTTTCTCGGTTTCTTCCTGAATTGCCTGCAAGACAGAGGGTAAAATGACACAGGGTGCTTCTTCCAAGAAGTGTAAACCCTGTTTCTGCGAAAGTGCATTTTAAATTTATTTACCAGGTGAGAAGTGCTGCAGGAAAGGTCAGTGTGCTGCCTTCTGAAGCTGTCTCACATCCTCTCTGTTGGCAATCAGGGGTACACGCTGATTCAGTGTCTATAGTTAGGCAGATCAATTGTGATCTGTCATCATAGCTTGTACTTTTAAGGCTCAATTATTGCAAGTGCAAGTATTAGCACATCAACCAATGCCTTTCAAATCCTCTACAGGCAATCCTGTAAGATCCTTTCTGGAAAAAATACAATTCTTCTTGACTTCTGGATGGAGAGGAGGTGAGGTAAGGAATAATGGCCAAAACGCAAAAGTGAAACTTGATTTATATGGATGGCCCTGAAAAACCTTAGTGGACCACTGTGCTAATGGATAAAGTCTCATAGGAATGGCTGAGCATGCTGAAACAAAATTAAATAAAGCATCAGTGTGAGAGCCACAGAGCACAGTGGAGTGCTGAACCAAGCAAGGACAATTTGGATGAGACTCGCAAGAACTTTTTCTTCTTCATGTGTCTTTCCAGCAGCTATCATTGTAGATTCCAGCTGATTTAAAAAATACCGAGGTTTGAGCACTGAGGACTCCTTGAATGCACTAGGGCTTTTTCAGAGCACTCAATATGAGCCCTATTTCTGTTGCTCCATTGGATGAATGCAAATATTTTGTTGACTTAGGAATAAAGGTATTAAAACATCATTAAACACTTGAAAAAATCCCTGAGTCTAAAAACAGTCTAGAGATGCTCTCTAGGAATCTGTAACAGCCAGTCCCCATTCTTTCCAGTACTTTGGTATTTGGGAGACCCTGACTGATTTCCTGTCCCTGCTCCAGCTCTCCTGCCATCCACCACTGCTTCCAGACTCCAGGCAAGGCTGATGGGCTCAAGTTGGGCTTTTATAAGGTAGGATTGCTCCAGGCTTCCTTTTTCGGAACTGAGAAGAAGTGGGCGCCATTAAAACAGCTCCTAGGACATGGGGAGAAAGTAATTTCCACAGAGGGAGCCTGAGATGATCAGCCACTCTTCAGAGTTTCTATATCAGTTAGCCCATCCAGACCAATCGTGTCACTGCCTGTCCCAGATCCCACCTTACAGGCACCTGGATGCAGCTGGCATTACAATCTCACACCACACTGTATTTCTTGGCAGTTAAAATTCCACTGTTTTCATGACACCAAATAATAATGGAAGATGAAATGTGAGAAAGAAAGAATTAACTGGAGATTTTGCACTGTGTATGTTTGCATTGTGTGTGTTTGTTTATGGCTGAGGGAGTGAAGTGCTCCAGGCATTGCTGCCTTCAAAGAACTTACGGTAACCTACTGTAGAGTCTGGTTTTGCAATGTAGTATTTACCAACGTTACTGCTCCTAAATCCCAGCCTGTCTCTTTGATAAGTAATATTTAGTTATAACAGCATTTGTAACTTGGTAGTTAGCAATGAGTTAATTGCTAATACATGTTAGCTGTGTATAAATAAAAGTAAGAGAGGAAAAATACCAATACTTCCTTGAAAACTGAGCAAAAATAGAAGGTGGGGAGAAGGCAGCAAAAGTGCCAATAGTTGCTTATTTAAAATGAGAAATGTTTTCTCTCCAGTTTCTCATATAGAGTGCTGTTCTCTATGTCAAAGAAACGAAATGCCTGATTTACCTGGAAACAGTCACAATAATCGTCTCATTAGAGGTTCAGCCGTGCTACAGGAGCCGTGCTGGAGTGAACACTGCGGTGTCAGGTGCACTTCTTCAGAAATATGAACTCTTCCCTCGTGTACCAGCTCCCCTCACAGGCAGGAAAAAGAGATGCTCGGCTCTAAAGGGCCTGGCTGCTGCTGGGGCTGACCAGAAATTCAGGTGCAAACAGAATTTACAGACTGTACCTCTCATTTCTTCAGTGCACTATGGCATTGCCTGGTTGGTCTGCCCAAAGCTGCATCCTGATGTGATTGTGATCTGTGGATGGGCAGATTCCTAGAGCTAATTCTAAACACATTTCATGATGTTTGAACCGGGTTTTTGTCTCCAAGCTGGACACCACAGCTACTCTATTCTCCATGCTTGAGTCAGTTGTCCCAAATCTGCAGGAACTTATTCAGAACTTGCTCCCTTTTTTGAGTTCTGCTCTGAAATGTGCCTTTAGAGGGGTGCCTCCTAGCCACCTGCTCTTAGCTCACACTGGGAGCAGCTTCACTGCTGGTCATGCTTTCAGCGTGACAGAATAGACCTGGTCTGTTTATGTAAGATTGCAGATTCTACGTGCAAAAAGTGAGAATCAGTTACAAAATGGATTTTCAGTAGTTTGCTAAACTTTAGCTCTGTTCTCAGCCATCCCTTTGCAGTTCCCCAGCTACAAGGAAAGAGAATGAATCTCCTAATTCCTCTAACTTTGGTATGAACTTGAGGGAAATGGGCAACATATTAAGGGACATTTTATCTTGTTCTCCTTTCTTTTATCGTTCTATTTAGTGAAAGAGTAATGTCTGTATTTTCATTTCAAATATCTATTTTGTACACACTGTTTACCCCCCTCCAGCCCAGTTCAGGGTGCACCAAAGCCTCCTCTTTGCAGCCCAGCATCCTCAGAAAGTGCATCAGCAATCTGTGGGAGTTGCCCCACTCTCCAGTAATGGCTGTACTCCAGAAAGGACAGAAATGTGTCAGGACTTTGTTTACCCTTGGGATTGAGCATCCCTGGCATCTGAGCATCTGAGTGGTCTCTGCAGCTCCTGCCTGGATCCCACACGATGGCACTCATTCCTAAGGAGCTCGTGGTACCCCCCAGCCTCCTCCTGCCTGCCAGTGTTCTGCCTTGGCACACCCACAACTCATTTTTTCCTCCTAGGGACCCTACCCTGCCACCTTGCCCTTGCTCTGTGAGTTTAACTGCGGAGCTGGGATGCAAAACACCTTTTCTTAAGAAGTACCTGGTTTTAAGGGAGGACCCTGAACAGTGAAGCAGTCCCAATGCTATCACCAACAGCTAAAGTGTGTCTTCTTTTCACATTGCACATGATCTTGCTTCACCTTCCAGTCCCTGAGCTGAGCTTTCTGCTAAGTTAAGTAGCACTGCACTGTCTGAAATTGTCTCTCCATTTAAATGCTCTTTCCTTCTTTCTGATTAATGAAAAAGAATCTCTCCAGGTTACCAAGACATTATTACACATCTCCTTACCTCCTGGACTTTCCAGGAACTACTGAGTGTGTGGATACAGGGATCAAAAGGTCCTTCCCATGCAACTTTCTGTACTGTTGGAGGTATATAAATGAGAGCCACAGTCAGCCCAGATCAAATTTGGGATGCAGGAGGGAGGCAGCTGCAGAGGGCAGTGCTGGTTTCTGTGGCCTTGCAGTCAGGACGAGCTGTTCTGTCCCTCCTGGTTGCAGAGGAGGCTCTGGTGACTGTGCTGCTTGCTATGGTTGTATCATCATGTTTCTTCACCCCAGGGTCACTCTGTGCCTTGGTTTCTCATCATTCTCACTGCACAGCTCTATAGTTGCCCAATCCTCCCTCAGCTGCCACACCTGCATGCTGCTCAGTGCAGTAGTGTGGACAATCCACGGGAACAGTAGTGGGGATAAACTACTGGAGACACCAGCATGGATAAACTGAGGACAGGTGTGCTCTCCTTTGCTCTGTGTGGTTCCTGACTGCTCTTTAGGAAGCCTCACCTGCAAGCATCTAAGACAACACTGGTTTGCTCCAGCTAGGCGTTGTACATCACATGTGCTGTGCTGTGAAAACCTCACTCTGGTTGGCTCTGACATCATCTTCAATTTATTTCAGAAACTTTAAAGTGAAAAAAATGCCCACAGTCCATGGCCAAGAGCACCAGGTGAAGTCCAAGAAAAGATGAGACAAGGACAGTGTTGATGCAGCCAAAGCATCTGAGAGGATTCCCATCCTGTGAAATGTGGGTGACAAACCTGCCATGCCCTGCCTTGGGGGGGCCAGAGGGCTGGCACGGGCTGATCCACACTGTGCACACAGCTGCCTGCAGGCAATGAGCGCTGGCCAGGCTGGCTTGGAGACAATAGTGCTGTCTTATCTACAAGTGATAACATCACCAGTATTAAGGAAACTTCCCTGTCTGACCTTCCAGGAGCCCCCCTGGCACTCACTCTCACCACCTGAGCTGGGACCCAAGGCCCTTCACAGCTGCTCCCCCATCCTCACACAGTCGGACCTGGTTTTCTCACCGGCTCCCCCCCAGGTTTCCCATTGCTGAGTCTCAGACGTCTCGATCCTAAAAGTCATTTGATCCTGGTGCAATAGCAAAATAACAGAGGTGGTGCCTCTTAGGAGGGACCAGAGCAAAGGAACCCCTGGGCTTTTACCCTCTCACAGTCCAAGCACAGGAAAGTCTGGGGGTTGTCGGCGCCGCTGCCTCTGAGTGTCACATCCTCTGGCTGGGACAGGTCCCGGGGCCCTTTGTTGTCCAGAGGGTTTGCAGTTCACGGCCTTTGGCCTTGGGCTCCTGTCCCACGGAGCACAACCCGCAGCTCCACTGCAGCTGCACCCCGAGCTCCTGGCACTGGATGTATTCCCCAACAACCAGGTTCTCCCAGTGCTCCAGAGCCCTGGAGCTGTGCCCAGGCAGCTCCTCCTGTCCCTGCTCTCGGGGAACGTGCAGGGCAGCCGCTTCCTCCCCCTGGGCTCTGGTGGTTCAGGGGGTGTGTGCCTTGGCATTTGTGTTCCACTGTCTTTAGTAGGCAGTTATGTGCAAGGCCTTACACTCAATGTCTGCTCAACATCTAATGTCATTTTTTCAGTGTCTGTAGTTTATGCAAATGTTTTTCCTTTTTTTTTTTCCAGGAAAATTATTTCCCTCTGTTCAGCATTTTTTAGTTGAGTAAAAGATAATTTAATTGAAATACTAAATTATTGGGAGTATGTTCATTTTATCTAGATGGTAACTTTTTCTGAGTACAGGATAAATACCTGACTTGGAACATTATTGTAAACAATTTGTTCTGAGACATCACTTAATTAATTCACTAACTCAAGATAAGTTAACACATTATTTGGTTTCAGTAAGACTTTCTCCCAGTGTAGGAGTGTCCATTTTACCAGTATGTTAAAGATTAATAATTCATTTGAACTCTAGACTAGTTCATTTCACTGAAAATGCCATGTTTCACATCAACTTGTTTTTTTCCCATGGTGATTGAGAGGTGTTGGAAGCAGTAGGACTACTAATAGGCTTGTTCATGTATGGGTGGGTGGGTGAGATGCACTTCCCTTTAGTTCATGTTGCTGGAATTATTCTAACACAGAACAAAGGCTGATACATTATATGGAAAGAGCTCGATATCACTTTTCTCAATAACTGAAATCAAGATTGGCTTTAGTTTTTAAGAAATACAGTCATTGTCTTTAATATTGCTAATCAGTCTGTCTGGTGGTTTTGGTTTAGCTTTTCTCCTGCGTGGGATGTGCAGTCAGCCCAGTGCTCAGGTAAGAGATTTCTTAGGCTCTGTAAGATAGCTCTGAAGTGAACCAGTACTGTGTCAGAGAGGTAAAGGGATGCTAAAGCTATGGAACAAAATAAACCCAGAGAAGATAAAGGAAATTTCTCACAGAGAAACTAGATTAACTTCAGCATCCCTGTTCACTAAAGAGAAACTGGGGGATATTTATAAGTGGATTCTTTTATTTCTGGCCAAAGGGAACAACAGCATAACTTCACTATGAGACAGTGCTCAGCTAGAGAGTTCAGTGCAACTCAAGATGCAAAGTGCAGTGGGATCAGTGGGAGCCTCAGCCTCTACTTCAACTCCCTTTGCACCTGCCAACTGCAAGACAACCGCTGTGGTGTCACTTCCCAAAGGGATCTGGACAATGCTGAACCATAACCCAACATCTGTACACATCTGTACACATCTGTACACATAGCCAGTTGGCAGCAATTACAATAAACAATAGTATTACTGTGCACAGAGTAAATATGGTGTTCTGGAGAACAGTCAAAGTTCAGGCTTCAGTGAAGGTAAGTTATGTCTCACCAATCTGTTGAAGTAATTAAGAAAAGCAGATGAATATATGGAGTGAGTGAAGTTCAACCAATATAATTACTTAGACTCTCAAGAGACTTTGAGTGATCTGGAAAGTACATGAATAGTGGGGTGATGACATGTAATGATGAAACAAAGGTCTTCAGAGTAATAAAGACAAGGACTGGCTGTGCAGAGTTGCAAAGAACCTTAGTTAAAAAGTGGGAGAAGGAATATAGTACTCATAGATGTGAAAAAAAAGCTGATATTGCCACTCAGGGTATTTGGAATTATATTAATTGGGACTGCTCTGTGGAAATGTCAGATCAGTGCCATGCAATGATTGAAAAAGCAAAGTAAATTTCAGGAATCATGAGGAAAGAAACTGAGAAAACACCATTATGCTGCAGTATAAATCTGTGGTGTATCCACATATTCAGCAAGTGTTTGTGGTTCTGGTCTCTGTCTCCAAAAGAACATATCAGTGTTGGCAAAGTGTCAGGAAAAGGCAACAAGGTTGAGCTGAATGTATAGACCATTGTCAGAGACAGGATTTGATGGACTTCAGTCACCATAAGCATTTTAATGTTCAAAATTCTCGTACTTGCACCTTTGCTCAGTGTCACAAAAATGGTTATTAGGAAGGGATCTTCCCCTTCCTGGAGAAAAAAAAAAAAACCAAGAAAGTAATAGTCTAGTATAAGAGACTCATGTCCAATTGGAAAAGTACACCTCAAAAGAAAAAGCATCTCTAAAAATCATTTTAACTCACAAAAGGTGGTTGTTTATAAAAAAATCAAACACACCAAACTGAAAAGTGTTGTTTATGTTAGGTTTGGGAGCTTAAGAGAGGCTGTTTGACATCAAAATGCTAATGATTCATGTGGAATACATGCTGCTCTTGCTCCACAGATTTCCAATCAACCGACTGTCCATTCTCTGCTGGATGCACGAATCTGTACCAGTGATGACTGAGAGAGGCATTTCTCCTGGAGGACTGGGAGAAGGCTGGCCTGATGGTTATCTCCTTGGAGAAGTTCAGTGTCTCTCTTTGTAGCCCTCATAGCACACTGCAGAGCCGTTCATGGCCCACATTCAGGATGCCTTTCAAGAAGGGCTGGGCTGGCACAATGTAAGTAATTCTGGTACTCCTGGGTGGAAGTGAGTGAAAGGCCTGAAGGAAATCTGTCCTAGGATGTTTTCTTCAGGTTTGTAAAGACTTCAGGTTACACTAAGTGAATCCAAGGAAAAGTATGGAAAGCCTGTAGATTGCATGCTGTGCTATAATGTGTGCCAACACATTGAGTTCTGGTACTGAACATCTGACTTCAGCATTCAAAGACTAAATGTTGAGAGAAAACCTGATTGGTCTGGAGAAATAAATAAAAACAAAGAGCTGTACTCTTGAAAAAGAAGTCTTGATTTGCAAATCTGGCAGAAATTATATTTACAGAAGGAATCCACACTGTATTGTTTTGTATCTTGAGTACTCTACTAATAAAGTGTCCCTTGTAAATACCAAAAACATGACAGTCAGCTATTAGAAAGGGAAAATACTCTTGAGGGCAGCTTTATCCCAAGCAAAGGGACATTAACTACATGCCCAGATGTTTGTTTTCTGTCTCTCACCCTTCAGTATTGATTTGCAGCTTTGCAGAAGGTTAGTTCAGAATAAAAGACAGTCATCTTCAAGATGAAAATGAAACTCACCTGAGTTCTCGTCAGTAGTACTGCTGGCATTGTCGTCCACCAGATTGATATCTGGATGATTATGTTAACGTTTTGCTTTAACAATGATGTCATTGATGTGATGTGATGGAAGCTCTTGTTTCAGAGAATACCTCGTGCTGTGTCAGCTCAAGTTTTCAACATGTTAATATTTCTTCAGTGTTGGACTGAAGTATGGAAAGTTCTATCCATCAAAAAAAGTGAGCATCTTTCTTCATTGCCCTAGGAAGATTACACTGGAAGGTGAAATCAGAGCAGAGGATGACTCAGTACAACCATTCAGCAGAGTTCTCTCTCCAGAGCTCAGCAAATAAGTCATTAAATTTCACTGAAACACCACTGGCTTGGGATGAAAGGACACTCTTAGGGCTGAAGATTTCCCTGTCAATCCTTCTGTCTGTTATAACTTTGGCAACAATCCTTGCAAATGTTTTTGTTATTATTACAATTTTTCTAACTAGAAAGCTCCACACACCTGCAAATTACCTCATTGGCTCCTTGGCAGTGACTGATCTTTTAGTGTCTGTCCTGGTCATGCCCATCAGTATTGCTTACACTGTCACCCACACGTGGGCCTTTGGCCAGGTGCTGTGTGATATCTGGTTGTCATCAGACATCACCTGCTGCACAGCCTCCATCCTGCACCTCTGTGTTATTGCCCTGGACAGGTACTGGGCTATCACAGACGCTCTGGAATACACCAAACGCCGCACTGCTGGCCGAGCAGCCCTCATGATCGCAGTGGTCTGGATGATTTCTGTCAGCATTTCTGTGCCCCCATTTTTCTGGAGGCAAGTGAAAGCTCACGAAGAAATTGCAAAGTGTGCTGTGAACACAGATCAAATTACCTACACAATCTATTCCACTTGTGGAGCTTTCTACATCCCTACTGTGCTCCTCCTGATATTGTATGGTAGAATTTACGCAGCAGCTCGATCCAGAATTCTGAAACCACCCTCGTTATGTGGGAAACGTTTTACTACTGCACACCTGATCACCGGCTCTGCAGGCTCCTCTCTCTGCTCCATTAATGCCAGCCTCCATGAGGGGCATTCCAACTCAGGGGGATCCCCCGTATTTATCAATCATGTTAAAATAAAACTTGCAGACAGTGTCCTGGAAAGGAAAAGAATTTCTGCTGCAAGAGAAAGGAAAGCCACCAAAACTTTAGGCATTATTTTGGGAGCTTTCATTTTCTGCTGGCTGCCTTTTTTTGTCATGTCCCTAGTCCTACCCATTTGCCAAGATGCCTGTTGGTTTCATCCCATCCTACTGGACTTTTTTACCTGGTTGGGTTACCTGAATTCATTGATCAATCCAGTCATTTATACAGCTTTTAATGAAGAATTTAAACAGGCTTTCCAAAAACTAATACTTTTCAAAAAGTGTTCATCTTGAGGCTCTCCTCTCGTGTTACTGAACCTTGTGCAATCTCATAACCTACCTGAAACTTTCCATGCTTTTATTCCTAAGGTACAGAGTGGTAATTGCCAGCTCTGCTGCTCCCCCGTTCTGTGCATGTAACTGGGAACTCCTCGCCAATTCCAGACTTTCTGTCTGGAATTTTGCATCCCATAACAACTTGTCCGTGGTCTCTGCAGTGATCATGTGTGTATATAAGATCAACAACACATCAAATAAGCTTTGTAACAAGGGAAGTGCAAACAAGGGAGCTGGGCTTGTGTGAGGAGGTGACACATTATCCAATTCTACCATGCTTTGTAACCTGGTAGGAGGAAATTGCGCATGTGTGTGCAGGATGTCAGTATTTCTGCTGTATATTATTAATCATTTATGTAGGCTGAGAAAGTTTCTGGAGAGCAGGATCTGATATCTGCATTTTCTGTGGCCTGTATCATATCCACATGAAGCGGATAAGACCTGTAGCTTTTTCAGAAGTTGTGTGACACAGCCTGGCTATAACCAGCATCAGGGCAGAGAGGCATGTAAGTTAAATGAATATTTCACAACTGCTGCATTTGAAGCTATGTTTTTGGTGCACTGCAGAAAGAAGACAATTTATTTGAGGCAATTTTTACACATTTTATCATTAGTAGAATAGCCAGTACAGAAATACTACAAAATAAATAGCATGAAAATTATTGAGAAGTACCTTGATCTTATATTTTTATTTCATTTTTTTGCATGCACAAACTGAAACAAGAGAATATGGTTAGTGCCAGTATGGAATGACTGGGACCTCAGAAAACATCCAGGAGCTTTGCTCCTTGGTGACAAGAAATGGGAATTTAGAGAGGAGAAAATGAAGTGACACACTAAGGAAAATTTTCTTAGTAATTAAGTTTGTTGAGGTGGATGGACCATCACTGTCTCTGGAAGACTGTAAGTAATGGTCAAACAAACATCTGTCAGGAATCATCCTGTCAGAACCCTCTGCTGGGGCTGCGGAGGGTGGAGCAAGTCCCCTCTGCTTTTGGGATTATTGCCCTGATTTGGCAGATGGGAAGCATACATTGCTTTGAAAGTTATCCCATATTCCTTCTGACTGCCCTTCAGTCTCTTGACCTGCCCCCATTCATCTCCACCATCCACTGCTGTGGCCATTCCAATACACTCCACCACAGCCCAGGTCCCCCACAGCTTTCAGCCTCTCCTTTGATTTGAGGCACAGCCTCACAGCTTCTCCCTGTTGCTGGTGCCTCTGCTGAGGACTGGACCACAAAGTGATGGCCTGGGACCACCTGGATGCTGCAGAGGCAAGCAGAGCAGTTGTGTGGTCACAGAACTGTAGTCTTCTCCCTCACAGTATTCACCAAGGGCACTTAAGGCTGCCCTGTTTGGGACACAACTCCTCTCCCCTCCCAGAAGTGTGCTGATCTAGCTCTGTCCAGCTCGAGATTTTGGTGGCCCTGCTGCCTGGCCCTGCCCACACAGTTTGCTTCTAAGGTGTGTCCAGAGTGCCTAGTGGCTGTGGTGGTTCTCGCCTGTGCTCACTCCTTGGCTGTGCTGTTGCTCTGCCAGGGGACATGTGAGCTGACACAGGCCACAGCCATGCAGGGGAATGCCTGAACCATTAACTGGTGTTGCCAGCTGAGCTCTCACACCTGGCACTGTTCAGTTTGGTGTTACAGCAGTGTCCAACTGGGAGCTTCAGTCTCCCTCCCCCTTCTGGGCTGTCATCCGTGTGTCCAGGCCACTCAGAGCTGCTACCGTTAAGGGACAAGCCAAGATGGCACTACCAGTCCAGTCTTGCTCTGGAGGTATCTGAAATATGGAGGCATCACAAAAGGTTGGTATAACCATTCTGCTAGAAAAAGAGGATATAGTTTCATACTGGGCCTGCAACAGGGGACCTGTGTGACATGAATTCAGAGATACAACTTCAGAATCCTACAGGGCTTGTAGAAAGAACCATTTGTGGAGACTGGAGAAAGCTCTCCTAGCTTAACATAGAAGACTGCATATTCCAGAACACTGGCATCTTCTGGGTTCCTCGGGGACTTGAATAAGAGAACTAAACGTGGTTTCTGTGCCTCCCCTCCAGCAGCACCAGCACAATGCTGGTGCCTCCTGCTTTGTACCAGTCTCTGCTGAGAGCCAGTCTGGCCTTCCCACCATAGGGCTTCATGTTGCCTGAGGCAGGGCTTGTCTTCAGCCAGGTCACTTCTGAAGTACTGATTCTCTTCCTACCTCATATTTCAGGATGCTGTGCTAGCAGTGAGCCCTTGGGACACAGTGCTTCTGAAAAAACTTGGCAGCAAGACTGTCACTCTATTGTCTAAATAATGCTGAATTTTGGTCTGCACGTCATTTAGGGACCTTCTCCACAGTATCCTTTGGGTGGCCTCATGCCTGGTTCTAACCTTGAAATCAGAGCCTTGGAGCAGCTGATGGCACATCTCATTAGAAATAGGGGGCAATGAGAGCAAGTGTGTGTGTCTTCCTTCTCAGATCTGAGGAAGTACAATACATAGAATGGGAGTAATTCAGGTTGGAAGGGACCTCTGGAGGTAGCTAGTCCACAATTCTGCTCAAACCATGGGCATCAGAGGTTTTCTCAGCTTTGCAAGGATAAGGATGCACAACCTGGGTAACCTGAGCAAGGGCTTGACTATCCTCCTGGTGAAAAAGATTGTCATAGGTTTGAAAAGAGATGTTGGAATTTTTTCCCAGTGTAGCCTCTCCCCTCTCCCCCCCAGCCTGTTTGGTGCTGGAGGGGGGAGTCAGGAGTGGAGCAGCGCCCGCTGGGCACGGAGCGGGCGGGGGACCCTCTAAAGAGCAGGCAGGGCCACGCCTCGGGAGCCCTTTTGCCCGGAGGATTGAGGTTTTTTCCCACCGATGGGCAGAGCAGGAGCTGCTTTTGGGTTTTTTTTCGGGGCCTTTTTTTTTTTTTTTTTTTCTCCTCCTGCTGGGAAGTTTTTTTTCTTTTCCCTGCCGGATACTGCTTGGAGAGCGACTGAGAGAGAGACCCACATTTCGGAGTGAGATGCCCTTGGGGCGTGGGGGCTGCATTATCAGAGCTGCCTGAGTTCAGACTGCGCCCGTGGGACGAAGGACTCTTTCTACGAAACCATCGGCCGCTCCCGTGGCTGCGAGCAGATGATGAGCTGCCAGGGACAATTTTGCCATCAGCCCTCCCTCCCACCCCAGTTTGCTGCGGGTTTTTTCCCCCCTGGGGAATTAGGACCTTGTTTTGTTCCTTTTAAAAGTTTTGATTGCACCATTGTTGTTTATTCAGATTTGTTAATAAAGAGTTGTTCTTTTCCTTTTCTGCACTTTCACTTGCAGACCTTAAATTTCGAAGGGGTTTTTGAAGATGAGGGCCAGAACTTTGCCATTCTTTTTTCAGACCACGTTGCAAGAGAAAATGCCTGGACAGGATGGCACAGATACAGGAGCGCCAAAGAGGTCAGTCTGAGTGACTGTGCAGCACCTTTTCACTTAGATCACAACCCACAGGGAAAGTGTCTCAGAGAACAAGAGAAAGAGGAGAGCACATAGTTTATGTCTGCTATGTGAGGAGTTCTGATAAATAATGTTTTGCTGATGTAACTTTAGGGCTGGCTAGGGGGTCACTGAACTGAGATTTCTTCACGCTTGCAAAGTCCCAAAGAAGATGGCTCAAATGGATTAAAGACTAGTGGGCAAATGGAGG